>NW_026893647.1:300000-600000 GCF_032452875.1 Bos javanicus | reverse complement strand
CGCGTAAACCAAGCTACTCAGTCTCTTTTCTCCACCGAATTTTCCTACTGAGCTCTCCTCATACTATTATTCTTGACATCTCTGATTAGCATATAAATAGTCGCCTAGGCCATCTCTCCTTCGAATACCCTGGATCAGTTGGGGCTGGTCCCCGGCAGGTGGCGACCGAACAGGGACCTCAGGAGGCAATACTCAAAGAGCTGAGCAGACACGAACCACGCAATCAGCAGGCAATAAGCATGGAGCTCAGCAGTGACGAATCATGCTGCTCAACTGGCAATAATCAAGCACGTGACCAGGCAGGAATCACGCAGCTCAGCTGGCAATTGTCAAGCAGATGAGCCGACAGGAATCACGCAGCTCAGCTGGCAATTGTCATGCAGATGAGCCGGCAGGAATCACGCAGCTCAGCAGGCCCTGATCACGTGACTCTGCAGGCACTGATCACGTGGCTGATCAAGTCCAGATCACGTGACTGAGCATGCACTGATCACGTGGCTATCATGCACTGATGACGTGGCTGATCGGGCACTGATCACATGGCTCATCATGCACTGATCACGTGTTTATCAGGCAATGATCAGTGACTGACAGGCGCTGATCATGGGACTGTGCACGCACTGATCACGTGGCTATCATGCACTGATCACGTGACTGCGCATGCACTGATGACGTGGCTGTTCGGGCACTGATCACGTGTTTATCAGGCAGTGATCAGTGACTGACAGGCGCTGATCAGGGGACTGTGCACGCACTGATCAGGTGGCTGATCAGGAACTGACCACCTGACCGCGCATGCAGTGATCACGTGGCTGGTCGTTCACTGATCACGTGTTTATCATACGGTGATCACGTGACTGAGAGGCGCTGATCACGTGACTGTGCCGTCAGTGATCACGTGGCTGAGCAGGCACTGATATCGTGACTGAGCATGCACTGATCATGTGCCGGGAGCCGGGGAGGCATTCCACTCTGGACAAAGGTCATGAGGAAGGAGGCTCGGCATACGCAAATGCGGGATCGAGCCTCAGGAGTCCACCCGGATATTCTCGAGCATCTCCCCCCAAAAAACCGGAGTCTGCCTACTGTATTGCTTTGTGCTCTCACCTCTGATTTCACTGGGGGCTGTCCCCCACCACCATCTCGCTCTCTCTGTCAAAGAGTTAACTTACAGCTCCAATTCATAAAGTTCCTTGTCATTCTTCCCTTTAACTTCCAGCTGAGTCTCCATCTGGAGCGCGGAACCCACCACGCTTACTAATTATGCCTGGGCTGCTAAGACCCACTCGAGAAGGTGTCTAGGGTGAGGCACCTTTCGCTATTCGAGAGGGCGCCTGCGGCCTACGTAAGTGGTGCAAACTTCTTGTCTTGAAGTTTGATTGGTCTTCCGCGTAAACCAAGCTACTCAGTCTCTTTTCTCCACCGAATTTTCCTACTGAGCTCTCCTCATACTATTATTCTTGACATCTCTGATTAGCATATAAATAGTCGCCTAGGCCATCTCTCCTTCGAATACCCTGGATCAGTTGGGGCTGGTCCCCGGCAGGTGGCGACCGAACAGGGACCTCAGGAGGCAATACTCAAAGAGCTGAGCAGACACGAACCACGCAATCAGCAGGCAATAAGCATGGAGCTCAGCAGTGACGAATCATGCTGCTCAACTGGCAATAATCAAGCACGTGACCAGGCAGGAATCACGCAGCTCAGCTGGCAATTGTCAAGCAGATGAGCCGACAGGAATCACGCAGCTCAGCTGGCAATTGTCATGCAGATGAGCCGGCAGGAATCACGCAGCTCAGCAGGCCCTGATCACGTGACTCTGCAGGCACTGATCACGTGGCTGATCAAGTCCAGATCACGTGACTGAGCATGCACTGATCACGTGGCTATCATGCACTGATGACGTGACTGCGCATGCACTGATGACGTGGCTGATCGGGCACTGATCACATGGCTCATCATGCACTGATCACGTGTTTATCAGGCAATGATCAGTGACTGACAGGCGCTGATCATGGGACTGTGCACGCACTGATCACGTGGCTATCATGCACTGATCACGTGACTGCGCATGCACTGATGACGTGGCTGTTCGGGCACTGATCACGTGTTTATCAGGCAGTGATCAGTGACTGACAGGCGCTGATCAGGGGACTGTGCACGCACTGATCAGGTGGCTGATCAGGAACTGACCACCTGACCGCGCATGCAGTGATCACGTGGCTGGTCGTTCACTGATCACGTGTTTATCATACGGTGATCACGTGACTGAGAGGCGCTGATCACGTGACTGTGCCGTCAGTGATCACGTGGCTGAGCAGGCACTGATATCGTGACTGAGCATGCACTGATCATGTGCCGGGAGCCGGGGAGGCATTCCACTCTGGACAAAGGTCATGAGGAAGGAGGCTCGGCATACGCAAATGCGGGATCGAGCCTCAGGAGTCCACCCGGATATTCTCGAGCATCTCCCCCCAAAAACCGGAGTCTGCCTACTGTATTGCTTTGTGCTCTCACCTCTGATTTCACTGGGGGCTGTCCCCCACCACCATCTCGCTCTCTCTGTCAAAGAGTTAACTTACAGCTCCAATTCATAAAGTTCCTTGTCATTCTTCCCTTTAACTTCCAGCTGAGTCTCCATCTGGAGCGCGGAACCCACCACGCTTACTAATTATGCCTGGGCTGCTAAGACCCACTCGAGAAGGTGTCTAGGGTGAGGCACCTTTCGCTATTCGAGAGGGCGCCTGCGGCCTACGTAAGTGGTGCAAACTTCTTGTCTTGAAGTTTGATTGGTCTTCCGCGTAAACCAAGCTACTCAGTCTCTTTTCTCCACCGAATTTTCCTACTGAGCTCTCCTCATACTATTATTCTTGACATCTCTGATTAGCATATAAATAGTCGCCTAGGCCATCTCTCCTTCGAATACCCTGGATCAGTTGGGGCTGGTCCCCGGCAGGTGGCGACCGAACAGGGACCTCAGGAGGCAATACTCAAAGAGCTGAGCAGACACGAACCACGCAATCAGCAGGCAATAAGCATGGAGCTCAGCAGTGACGAATCATGCTGCTCAACTGGCAATAATCAAGCACGTGACCAGGCAGGAATCACGCAGCTCAGCTGGCAATTGTCAAGCAGATGAGCCGACAGGAATCACGCAGCTCATGGCAATTGTCATGCAGATGAGCCGGCAGGAATCACGCAGCTCAGCAGGCCCTGATCACGTGACTCTGCAGGCACTGATCACGTGGCTGATCAAGTCCAGATCACGTGACTGAGCATGCACTGATCACGTGGCTATCATGCACTGATGACGTGGCTGATCGGGCACTGATCACATGGCTCATCATGCACTGATCACGTGTTTATCAGGCAATGATCAGTGACTGACAGGCGCTGATCATGGGACTGTGCACGCACTGATCACGTGGCTATCATGCACTGATCACGTGACTGCGCATGCACTGATGACGTGGCTGTTCGGGCACTGATCACGTGTTTATCAGGCAGTGATCAGTGACTGACAGGCGCTGATCAGGGGACTGTGCACGCACTGATCAGGTGGCTGATCAGGAACTGACCACCTGACCGCGCATGCAGTGATCACGTGGCTGGTCGTTCACTGATCACGTGTTTATCATACGGTGATCACGTGACTGAGAGGCGCTGATCACGTGACTGTGCCGTCAGTGATCACGTGGCTGAGCAGGCACTGATATCGTGACTGAGCATGCACTGATCATGTGCCGGGAGCCGGGGAGGCATTCCACTCTGGACAAAGGTCATGAGGAAGGAGGCTCGGCATACGCAAATGCGGGATCGAGCCTCAGGAGTCCACCCGGATATTCTCGAGCATCTCCCCCCAAAAAACCGGAGTCTGCCTACTGTATTGCTTTGTGCTCTCACCTCTGATTTCACTGGGGGCTGTCCCCCACCACCATCTCGCTCTCTCTGTCAAAGAGTTAACTTACAGCTCCAATTCATAAAGTTCCTTGTCATTCTTCCCTTTAACTTCCAGCTGAGTCTCCATCTGGAGCGCGGAACCCACCACGCTTACTAATTATGCCTGGGCTGCTAAGACCCACTCGAGAAGGTGTCTAGGGTGAGGCACCTTTCGCTATTCGAGAGGGCGCCTGCGGCCTACGTAAGTGGTGCAAACTTCTTGTCTTGAAGTTTGATTGGTCTTCCGCGTAAACCAAGCTACTCAGTCTCTTTTCTCCACCGAATTTTCCTACTGAGCTCTCCTCATACTATTATTCTTGACATCTCTGATTAGCATATAAATAGTCGCCTAGGCCATCTCTCCTTCGAATACCCTGGATCAGTTGGGGCTGGTCCCCGGCAGGTGGCGACCGAACAGGGACCTCAGGAGGCAATACTCAAAGAGCTGAGCAGACACGAACCACGCAATCAGCAGGCAATAAGCATGGAGCTCAGCAGTGACGAATCATGCTGCTCAACTGGCAATAATCAAGCACGTGACCAGGCAGGAATCACGCAGCTCAGCTGGCAATTGTCAAGCAGATGAGCCGACAGGAATCACGCAGCTCAGCTGGCAATTGTCATGCAGATGAGCCGGCAGGAATCACGCAGCTCAGCAGGCCCTGATCACGTGACTCTGCAGGCACTGATCACGTGGCTGATCAAGTCCAGATCACGTGACTGAGCATGCACTGATCACGTGGCTATCATGCACTGATGACGTGGCTGATCGGGCACTGATCACATGGCTCATCATGCACTGATCACGTGTTTATCAGGCAATGATCAGTGACTGACAGGCGCTGATCATGGGACTGTGCACGCACTGATCACGTGGCTATCATGCACTGATCACGTGACTGCGCATGCACTGATGACGTGGCTGTTCGGGCACTGATCACGTGTTTATCAGGCAGTGATCAGTGACTGACAGGCGCTGATCAGGGGACTGTGCACGCACTGATCAGGTGGCTGATCAGGAACTGACCACCTGACCGCGCATGCAGTGATCACGTGGCTGGTCGTTCACTGATCACGTGTTTATCATACGGTGATCACGTGACTGAGAGGCGCTGATCACGTGACTGTGCCGTCAGTGATCACGTGGCTGAGCAGGCACTGATATCGTGACTGAGCATGCACTGATCATGTGCCGGGAGCCGGGGAGGCATTCCACTCTGGACAAAGGTCATGAGGAAGGAGGCTCGGCATACGCAAATGCGGGATCGAGCCTCAGGAGTCCACCCGGATATTCTCGAGCATCTCCCCCCAAAAAACCGGAGTCTGCCTACTGTATTGCTTTGTGCTCTCACCTCTGATTTCACTGGGGGCTGTCCCCCACCACCATCTCGCTCTCTCTGTCAAAGAGTTAACTTACAGCTCCAATTCATAAAGTTCCTTGTCATTCTTCCCTTTAACTTCCAGCTGAGTCTCCATCTGGAGCGCGGAACCCACCACGCTTACTAATTATGCCTGGGCTGCTAAGACCCACTCGAGAAGGTGTCTAGGGTGAGGCACCTTTCGCTATTCGAGAGGGCGCCTGCGGCCTACGTAAGTGGTGCAAACTTCTTGTCTTGAAGTTTGATTGGTCTTCCGCGTAAACCAAGCTACTCAGTCTCTTTTCTCCACCGAATTTTCCTACTGAGCTCTCCTCATACTATTATTCTTGACATCTCTGATTAGCATATAAATAGTCGCCTAGGCCATCTCTCCTTCGAATACCCTGGATCAGTTGGGGCTGGTCCCCGGCAGGTGGCGACCGAACAGGGACCTCAGGAGGCAATACTCAAAGAGCTGAGCAGACACGAACCACGCAATCAGCAGGCAATAAGCATGGAGCTCAGCAGTGACGAATCATGCTGCTCAACTGGCAATAATCAAGCACGTGACCAGGCAGGAATCACGCAGCTCAGCTGGCAATTGTCAAGCAGATGAGCCGACAGGAATCACGCAGCTCAGCTGGCAATTGTCATGCAGATGAGCCGGCAGGAATCACGCAGCTCAGCAGGCCCTGATCACGTGACTCTGCAGGCACTGATCACGTGGCTGATCAAGTCCAGATCACGTGACTGAGCATGCACTGATCACGTGGCTATCATGCACTGATGACGTGACTGCGCATGCACTGATGACGTGGCTGATCGGGCACTGATCACATGGCTCATCATGCACTGATCACGTGTTTATCAGGCAATGATCAGTGACTGACAGGCGCTGATCATGGGACTGTGCACGCACTGATCACGTGGCTATCATGCACTGATCACGTGACTGCGCATGCACTGATGACGTGGCTGTTCGGGCACTGATCACGTGTTTATCAGGCAGTGATCAGTGACTGACAGGCGCTGATCAGGGGACTGTGCACGCACTGATCAGGTGGCTGATCAGGAACTGACCACCTGACCGCGCATGCAGTGATCACGTGGCTGGTCGTTCACTGATCACGTGTTTATCATACGGTGATCACGTGACTGAGAGGCGCTGATCACGTGACTGTGCCGTCAGTGATCACGTGGCTGAGCAGGCACTGATATCGTGACTGAGCATGCACTGATCATGTGCCGGGAGCCGGGGAGGCATTCCACTCTGGACAAAGGTCATGAGGAAGGAGGCTCGGCATACGCAAATGCGGGATCGAGCCTCAGGAGTCCACCCGGATATTCTCGAGCATCTCCCCCCAAAAAAACCGGAGTCTGCCTACTGTATTGCTTTGTGCTCTCACCTCTGATTTCACTGGGGGCTGTCCCCCACCACCATCTCGCTCTCTCTGTCAAAGAGTTAACTTACAGCTCCAATTCATAAAGTTCCTTGTCATTCTTCCCTTTAACTTCCA
The DNA here is from genome assembly GCF_032452875.1 of Bos javanicus. Lineage (NCBI taxonomy): Eukaryota > Metazoa > Chordata > Mammalia > Artiodactyla > Bovidae > Bos > Bos javanicus. The sequence goes on along the minus strand of NW_026893647.1, from coordinate 593,186 downwards.
GCTGAGTCTCCATCTGGAGCGCGGAACCCACCACGCTTACTAATTATGCCTGGGCTGCTAAGACCCACTCGAGAAGGTGTCTAGGGTGAGGCACCTTTCGCTATTCGAGAGGGCGCCTGCGGCCTACGTAAGTGGTGCAAACTTCTTGTCTTGAAGTTTGATTGGTCTTCCGCGTAAACCAAGCTACTCAGTCTCTTTTCTCCACCGAATTTTCCTACTGAGCTCTCCTCATACTATTATTCTTGACATCTCTGATTAGCATATAAATAGTCGCCTAGGCCATCTCTCCTTCGAATACCCTGGATCAGTTGGGGCTGGTCCCCGGCAGGTGGCGACCGAACAGGGACCTCAGGAGGCAATACTCAAAGAGCTGAGCAGACACGAACCACGCAATCAGCAGGCAATAAGCATGGAGCTCAGCAGTGACGAATCATGCTGCTCAACTGGCAATAATCAAGCACGTGACCAGGCAGGAATCACGCAGCTCAGCTGGCAATTGTCAAGCAGATGAGCCGACAGGAATCACGCAGCTCAGCTGGCAATTGTCATGCAGATGAGCCGGCAGGAATCACGCAGCTCAGCAGGCCCTGATCACGTGACTCTGCAGGCACTGATCACGTGGCTGATCAAGTCCAGATCACGTGACTGAGCATGCACTGATCACGTGGCTATCATGCACTGATGACGTGACTGCGCATGCACTGATGACGTGGCTGATCGGGCACTGATCACATGGCTCATCATGCACTGATCACGTGTTTATCAGGCAATGATCAGTGACTGACAGGCGCTGATCATGGGACTGTGCACGCACTGATCACGTGGCTATCATGCACTGATCACGTGACTGCGCATGCACTGATGACGTGGCTGTTCGGGCACTGATCACGTGTTTATCAGGCAGTGATCAGTGACTGACAGGCGCTGATCAGGGGACTGTGCACGCACTGATCAGGTGGCTGATCAGGAACTGACCACCTGACCGCGCATGCAGTGATCACGTGGCTGGTCGTTCACTGATCACGTGTTTATCATACGGTGATCACGTGACTGAGAGGCGCTGATCACGTGACTGTGCCGTCAGTGATCACGTGGCTGAGCAGGCACTGATATCGTGACTGAGCATGCACTGATCATGTGCCGGGAGCCGGGGAGGCATTCCACTCTGGACAAAGGTCATGAGGAAGGAGGCTCGGCATACGCAAATGCGGGATCGAGCCTCAGGAGTCCACCCGGATATTCTCGAGCATCTCCCCCCAAAAAAACCGGAGTCTGCCTACTGTATTGCTTTGTGCTCTCACCTCTGATTTCACTGGGGGCTGTCCCCCACCACCATCTCGCTCTCTCTGTCAAAGAGTTAACTTACAGCTCCAATTCATAAAGTTCCTTGTCATTCTTCCCTTTAACTTCCAGCTGAGTCTCCATCTGGAGCGCGGAACCCACCACGCTTACTAATTATGCCTGGGCTGCTAAGACCCACTCGAGAAGGTGTCTAGGGTGAGGCACCTTTCGCTATTCGAGAGGGCGCCTGCGGCCTACGTAAGTGGTGCAAACTTCTTGTCTTGAAGTTTGATTGGTCTTCCGCGTAAACCAAGCTACTCAGTCTCTTTTCTCCACCGAATTTTCCTACTGAGCTCTCCTCATACTATTATTCTTGACATCTCTGATTAGCATATAAATAGTCGCCTAGGCCATCTCTCCTTCGAATACCCTGGATCAGTTGGGGCTGGTCCCCGGCAGGTGGCGACCGAACAGGGACCTCAGGAGGCAATACTCAAAGAGCTGAGCAGACACGAACCACGCAATCAGCAGGCAATAAGCATGGAGCTCAGCAGTGACGAATCATGCTGCTCAACTGGCAATAATCAAGCACGTGACCAGGCAGGAATCACGCAGCTCAGCTGGCAATTGTCAAGCAGATGAGCCGACAGGAATCACGCAGCTCAGCTGGCAATTGTCATGCAGATGAGCCGGCAGGAATCACGCAGCTCAGCAGGCCCTGATCACGTGACTCTGCATGCACTGATCACGTGGCTGATCAAGTCCAGATCACGTGACTGATCATGCACTGATCACGTGGCTATCATGCACTGATCACGTGACTGATCATGCACTGATCACGTGGCTGATCATGCACTGATCACGTGGCTGATCATGCACTGATCACGTGACTGATCATGCACTGATCACGGGCTATCATGCACTGACATGACATCATGCACTGATCACGTGGCTGATCATGCACTGATCACGTGGCTGATCATGCACTGATCACGTGGCTGATCATGCACTGATCACGTGGCTGATCATGCACTGATCACGTGACTGATCATGCACTGATCACGTGGCTATCATGCACTGATCACGTGGCTGATCATGCACTGATCACGTGACTGATCATGCACTGATCACGTGGCTGATCATGCACTGATCACGTGACTGATCATGCACTGATCACGTGGCTGATCATGCACTGATCACGTGACTGAGCATGGACTGATCACGTGACTATCATGCACTGATCACGTGACTTAATGGCACTGATCATGTGACTGATCATGCACTGATCATGTTTGCTATCATACACTGATCATGTGCCTCTGGAGGCAATAACACAGAGCTGAGTAGGCACGAATCAAACAGTCAGCAGGCAAAATCATGGAACTCAGCACTGATCACGTGGCTGTCATGCACTGATCACGTGTCTGATCATGCACTGATCACGTGGCTGATCATGCACTGATCACGTGACTGATCATGCACTGATCACGTAATTGATCATGCACTGATCACGTGGCTGATCATGCACTGATCACGTGGCTATCATGCACTGATCACGTGGCTGATCATGCACTGATCACGTGACTGATCATGCACTGATCACGTGACTGATCATGCACTGATCACGTGGCTGATCATGCACTGATCACGTAACTGATCATGCACTGATCACGTGGCTGATCATGCACTGATCACGTGGCTGATCATGCACTGATCACGTGACTGATCATGCACTGATCACGTGGCTATCATGCACTGATCACGTGGCTGATCATGCACTGATCACGTAGCTATCATGCACTGATCACGTGACTGATCATGCACTGATCACGTGACTGATCATGCACTGATCACGTGACTGATCATGCACTGATCACGTGGCTGATCATGCACTGATCACGTGACTGATCATGCACTGATCACGTGGCTATCATGCACTGATCACGTGGCTGATCATGCACTGATCACGTGGCTATCATGCACTGATCACGTGACTGATCATGCACTGATCACGTGACTGATCATGCACTGATCACGTGACTGATCATGCACTGATCACGTGGCTATCATGCACTGATCACGTGGCTGATCATGCACTGATCACGTGACTGATCATGCACTGATCACGTGGCTGATCATGCACTGATCACGTGACTGATCATGCACTGATCACGTGGCTATCATGCACTGATCACGTGGCTGATCATGCACTGATCACGTGGACTGATCATGCACTGATCACGTGGCTATCATGCACTGATCACATGACTGATCATGCACTGATCACGTGCTGATCATGCACTGATCACGTGGCTGATCATGCACTGATCACGTGGCTGATCATGCACTGATCACGTGCCTGATCATGCACTGATCACGTGGCTGATCATGCACTGATCACGTGACTGATCATGCACTGATCACGTGGCTGATCATGCACTGATCACGTGGCTATCATGCACTGATCACGTGGCTGATCATGCAATGATCACGTAGCTACCATGCACTGGTCACGTGACTGATCATGCACTGATCACGTGGCTGATCATGCACTGATCACGTGACTGATCATGCACTGATCACGTGGCTGATCATGCACTGATCACGTGGCTATCATGCACTGATCACGTGGCTGATCATGCACTGATCACGCAGCTACCATGCACTGGTCACGTGACTGATCATGCACTGATCACGTACTGATCATGCACTGATCACGTGGCTTATCATGCATTGATCATGTGACTGATCATGTGCTGATCATGTTTGGTATCATACACTGATCATGTGCCTCTGGAGGCAATGAACAAAGAGCTGAGTAGGCACGAATCAGTCAGCAGGCAATAATCATGGAACTCAGCTGTGAGAAATCATGCTGCTCAGCTGGCAATAATCAAGCAGCTGAGCAGGCAGGAATTACGCAGCACAGCTGGCAATTGTCAAGCAGATGACAGGCAGGAATCGTGCAGCTCAGCTGGCAATTGTCAAGCAGATGAGCAGACAGTAATCACGCAGCTCAGCAGGCCCTGATCACGTGACTGAGCATGCACTGTTCACGTGGCTGATCATACACTGATCACGTGACTGATCATGCACTGATCACGTGGCTATCATGCACTGATCACGTGACTGATCATGCACTGATCACGTGGCTGTCATGCACTGATCACGTGGCTATCATGCACTGATCACGTGGCTGATCATGCACTGATCACGTGACTGATCATGCACTGATCACGTGGCTATCATGCACTGATCACGTGGCTGATCATGCACTGATCACGGACTGATCATGCACTGATCACGTGCTATCATGCACTGATCACGTGACTGATCATGCACTGATCACGTGGCTGATCATGCACTGATCACGTGACTGATCATGCACTGATCACGTGACTGATCATGCACTGATCACGTGACTGATCATGCACTGATCAGTGGCTATCATGCACTGATCACGTGGCTGATCATGCACTGATCACGTGACTGATCATGCACTGATCACGTGGCTATCATGCACTGATCACGTGACTATCATGCACTGATCACGTGGCTGATCATGCACTGATCACGTGACTGATCATGCACTGATCACGTCTGATCATGCACTGATCACGTGACTGATCATGCACTGATCACGTGGATCATGCACTGATCACGTGACTGATCATGCACTGATCACGTGGCTATCATGCACTGATCACGTGGCTGATCATGCACTGATCACGTAGCTACCATGCACTGATCACGTGACTGATCATGCACTGATCACGTGATTGATCATGCACTGATCACGTGACTGATCATGCACTGATCACGTGGCTGATCATGCACTGATCACGTGACTGATCATGCACTGATCACGTGGCTATCATGCACTGATCACGTGGCTGATCATGCACTGATCACGTAGCTATCATGCACTGATCACGTGACTGATCATGCACTGATCACGTGGCTGATCATGCACTGATCACGTGACTGATCATGCACTGATCACGTGGCTGATCATGCACTGATCACGTAGCTATCATGCACTGATCACGTGACTGATCATGCACTGATCACGTAATTGATCATGCACTGATCACGTGGCTGATCATGCACTGATCACGTGGCTGATCACACATGATCACGTGACTGATCATGCACTGATCACGTGGCTGATCATGCACTGATCACGTGGCTATCATGCACTGATCACGTGGCTATCATGCACTGATCACGTGGCTGATCACACAGATCACGTGACTGATCATGCACTGATCACGTGGCTATCATGCACTGATCACGTGGCTATCATGCACTGATCACGTGGCTGATCATGCACTGATCACGTGCTATGCACTGATCACGTGACTGATCATGCACTGATCACGTGACTGATCATGCACTGATCACGTGGACTGATCATGCACTGATCACGTGACTGATCATGCACTGATCACGTGACTGATCATGCACTGATCACGTGGCTGATCATGCACTGATCACGTGGCTGATCACACTATCACGTGACTGATCATGCACTGATCACGTGGCTATCATGCACTGATCACGTGACTGATCATGCACTGATCACGTGACTGTCATGCACTGATCACGTGGCTATCATGCACTGATCACGTGGCTGATCATGCACTGATCACGTGACTGATCATGCACTGATCACGTGGCTATCATGCACTGATCACGTGGCTGATCATGCACTGATCACAGGACTGATCATGCACTGATCACGGGCTATCATGCACTGACTGCATGACTGACATGCACTGATCACGTGCTGATCATGCACTGATCACGTGACTGATCATGCACTGATCACGTGACTGATCATGCACTGATCACGTGGCTATCATGCACTGATCACGTGGCTGATCATGCACTGATCACGTGACTGATCATGCACTGATCACGTGGCTGATCATGCACTGATCACGTGACTGATCATGCACTGATCACGTGGCTATCATGCACTGATCACGTGACTGATCATGCACTGATCACGTGGCTGATCATGCACTGATCACGTGACTGATCATGCACTGATCACGTGGCTGATCATGCACTGATCACGTGGCTGATCATGCACTGATCACGTGACTGATCATGCACTGATCACGTGGCTATCATGCACTGATCACGTGGCTGATCATGCAATGATCACGTAGCTACCATGCACTGATCACGTGACTGATCATGCACTGATCACGTGACTGATCATGCACTGATCACGTGACTGATCATGCACTGATCACGTGACTGATCATGCACTGATCACGTGACTGATCATGCACTGATCACGTGACTATCATGCACTGATCACGTGGCTGATCATGCACTGATCACGTAGCTATCATGCACTGATCACGTGACTGATCATGCACTGATCACGTGGCTATCATGCACTGATCACGTGGCTGATCATGCACTGATCACGTGGCTATCATGCACTGATCACGTGACTGATCATGCACTGATCACGTGGCTGATCATGCACTGATCACGTGACTGATCATGCACTGATCACGTGACTGATCATGCACTGATCACGTGGCTATCATGCACTGATCACGTGGCTGATCATGCACTGATCACGTAGCTATCATGCACTGATCACGTGACTGATCATGCACTGATCACGTAATTGATCATGCACTGATCACGTGGCTGATCATGCACTGATCACGTGACTGATCATGCACTGATCACGTGACTGATCATGCACTGATCACGTGGCTATCATGCACTGATCACGTGGCTGATCATGCACTGATCACGCAGCTACATGCACTGATCACGTGACTGATCATGCACTGATCACGTGGCTGATCATGCACTGATCACGTGGCTGATCATGCACTGATCACGTGACTGATCATGCACTGATCACGTGGCTATCATGCACTGATCACGTGGCTGATCATGCACTGATCACGTGCCTGATCATGCACTGATCACATGACTGATCATGCACTGATCACGTGACTGATCATGCACTGATCACGTGGCTATCATGCACTACTCACGTGGCTGATCATGCAATGATCATGTAGCTCCATGTACTGGTCACGTGACTGATCATGCACTGATCACGTGACTGATCATGCACTGATCACGTGGCTATCATGCACTGATCACGTGGCTGATCATGCACTGATCACGTGCCTGATCATGCACTGATCACGTGACTGATCATGCACTGATCACGTAGCATCATGCACTGATCACGTGGCTGATCATGCACTGATCACGTGGCTATCATGCACTGATCACGTGGCTATCATGCACTGATCACGTGGCTGATCATGCACTGATACCGTGACTGAGCATGGACTGATCACATGACTATCATGTAGTGATCACGTGACTTAATGGCGCTGATCATGTGACTGATCATGCGCTGATCATGTTTGCTATCATACACTGATCATGTGCCTCTGGAGGCAATAAACAAAGAGCTGAGTAGGCACGAATCAAACAGTCAGCAGGCAATAATCATGGAACTCAGCTGTGAGGAATCATGCTGCTCAGCTGGCAATAATCAAGCAGCTGAGCAGGCAGGAATTACGCAGCACAGCTGGCAATTGTCAAGCAGATGACAGGCAGGAATCATGCAGCTCAGCTGGCAATTGTCAAGCAGATGAGCAGACAGTAATCACGCAGCTCAGCAGGCCCTGATCACGTGACTGAGCATGCACTGTTCACGTGGCTGATCATACACTGATCACGTGATTGATCATGCACTGATCACGTGGATATCATGCACTGATCACGTGGCTGATCATACACTGTTCACGTGTCTGACCATGCACTGATCACGTGGCTGATCATGCACTGCTCACGTAACTGATCATGCACTGATCACGTGGCTGATCATGCACTGATCACGTGGCTGATCATGCACTGATCACGTGGCTACATGCACTGATCACGTGACTGATCATGCACTGATCACGTGACTGATCATGCACTGATCACGTGACTGATCATGCACTGATCACGTGACTGATCATGCACTGATCACGTGACTGATCATGCACTGATCACGTGGCTATCATGCACTGATCACGTGGCTGATCATGCACTGATCACGTAGCTACCATGTACTGGTCACGTGACTGATCATGCACTGATCACGTAATTGATCATGCACTGATCACGTGGCTTATCATGCACTGATCATGTGACTGATCATGTGCTGATCATGTTTGGTGTCATACACTGATCATGTGCATCTGAGGCAATGAACAAAGAGCTGAGTAGGCACGAATCAGTCAGCAGGATATAATCATGGAACTCAGCTCTGAGAAATCATGCTGCTCAGCTGGCAATAATCAAGTAGATGAGCAGGCAGGAATTATGCAGCACATGTGGCAATTGTCAAGCAGATGACAGGCAGGAATCGTGCAGCTCAGCTGGCAATTGTCAAGCAGATGAGCAGACAGTAATCACGCAGCTCATCATGCCCTGATCACGTGACTGAGCATGCACTGATCACGTGGCTGATCACACACTGATCACGTGACTGATCATGCACTGATCACGTGGCTATCATGCACTGATCACGTGACTGATCATGCACTGATCACGTAACTGATCATGCACTGATCACGTGGCTGATCATGCACTGATCACGTGGCTGATCATGCACTGATCACGTGACTGATCATGCACTGATCACGTGGCTATCATGCACTGATCACGTGGCTGATCATGCACTGATCACGGGACTGATCATGCACTGATCACGTGCTATCATGCACTGATCACATGACTGACATGCACTGATCACGTGGATGATCATGCACTGATCACGTGACTGATCATGCACTGATCACGTGACTGATCATGCACTGATCACGTGGCTGATCATGCACTGATCACGTGGCTATCATGCACTGATCACGTGACTGATCATGCACTGATCACGTGACTGATCATGCACTGATCACGTGGCTGATCATGCACTGATCACGTGACTGATCATGCACTGATCACGTGACTGATCATGCACTGATCACGTGGCTGATCATGCACTGATCACGTGGCTATCATGCACTGATCACGTGACTGATCATGCACTGATCACGTGGCTATCATGCACTGATCACGTGACTGATCATGCACTGATCACGTGGCTGATCATGCACTGATCACGTGACTGATCATGCACTGATCACGTGACTGATCATGCACTGATCACGTGGATATCATGCACTGATCACGTGGCTGATCATGCACTGATCACGTGGCTGATCATGCACTGATCACGTGGCTGATCATGCACTGATCACGTGGCTGATCATGCACTGATCACGTGGCTATCATGCACTGATCACGTGGCTGATCATGCACTGATCACGTGGCTGATCATCACACTGTCACGTGACTGATCATGCACTGATCACGTGGCACTCATGCACTGATCACGTGGCTGATCATACACTGCTCACGTAACTGATCATGCACTGATCACGTGGCTATCATGCACTGATCACGTGGCTGTCATGCAATGATCACGTAGCTACCATATACTGATCACGTGACTGATCATGCACTGATCACGTAAATGATCATGCACTGATCACGTGACTGATCATGCACTGATCACGTGACTGATCATGCACTGATCACGTGGCTATCATGCACTGCTCACGTGGCTGATCATGCAATGATCACGTAGCAACCATGTACTGGTCACGTGACTGATCATGCACTGATCACGTAATTGATCATGCACTGATCACGTGACTGATCATGCACTGATCACGTGGCTGATCACACTGATCACGTGACTGATCATGCACTGATCACGTGGCTATCATGCACTGATCACGTGGCTATCATGCACTGATCACGTGGATATCATGCACTGATCACGTGGCTGATCATGCACTGATCACGTGACTGATCATGCACTGATCACGTGGCTATCATGCACTGATCACGTGGCTGATCATGCACTGATCACGTGGCTATCATGCACTGATCACGTGGCTGATCATGCACTGATCACGTGACTGATCATGCACTGATCACGTGACTGATCATGCACTGATCACGTGACTGATCATGCACTGATCACGTGGCTATCATGCACTGATCACGTGGCTGATCATGCACTGATCACGTGCCTGATCATGCACTGATCACATGACTGATCATGCACTGATCACGTGACTGATCATGCACTGATCACGTGGCTATCATGCACTACTCACGTGGCTGATCATGCAATGATCATGTAGCTACCATGTACTGGTCACGTGACTGATCATACACCCATCAGGTGACTGATCATGCACTGATCACGTGGCTGATCATGCACTGATCACGTGACTGATCATGCACTGATCACGTGACTGATCATGCACTGATCACATGGCTATCATGCACTGATCACGTGGCTGATCATGCACTGATCACGTGGCTGATCATGCACTGATACCGTGACTGAGCATGGACTGATCACATGACTATCATGTAGTGATCACGTGACTTAATGGCGCTGATCATGTGACTGATCATGCGCTGATCATGTTTGCTATCATACACTGATCATGTGCCTCTGGAGGCAATAAACAAAGAGCTGAGTAGGCACGAATCAAACAGTCAGCAGGCAATAATCATGGAACTCAGCTGTGAGGAATCATGCTGCTCAGCTGGCAATAATCAAGCAGCTGAGCAGGCAGGAATTACGCAGCACAGCTGGCAATTGTCAAGCAGATGACAGGCAGGAATCGTGCAGCTCAGCTGGCAATTGTCAAGCAGATGAGCAGACAGTAATCACGCAGCTCAGCAGGCCCTGATCACGTGACTGAGCATGCACTGTTCACGTGGCTGATCATACACTGATCACGTGATGATCATGCACTGATCACGTGGCTATCATGCACTGATCACGTGGCTGATCATACACTGATCACGTGGCTGATCATGCACTGATCACGTGGCTGATCATGCACTGATCACGTGACTGATCATGCACTGATCACGTGGCTATCATGCACTGATCACGTGGCTGATCATGCACTGATCACGTGGCTGATCATGCACTGATCACGTGACTGATCATGCACTGATCACGTGGCTATCATGCACTGATCACGTGGCTGATCATGCACTGATCACGTGGCTATCATGCACTGATCACGTGACTGATCATGCACTGATCACGTGATTGATCATGCACTGATCACGTGACTGATCATGCACTGATCACGTGACTGATCATGCACTGATCACGTGACTGATCATGCACTGATCACGTGGCTATCATGCACTGATCACGTGGCTGATCATGCACTGATCACGTGGCTACCATGCACTGATCACGTGACTGATCATGCACTGATCACGTGATTGATCATGCACTGATCACGTGGCTGATCATGCACTGATCACGTGGCTATCATGCACTACTCACGTGGCTGATCATGCAATGATCATGTAGCTACCATGTACAGTCACGTGAATGATCATACACCCATCAGGTGACTGATCATGCACTGATCACGTGGCTATCATGCACTGATCACGTGGCTGATCATGCACTGATCACGTGCCTGATCATGCACTGATCACGTGACTGATCATGCACTGATCACATGGCTATCATGCACTGATCACGTGGCTGATCATGCACTGATCACGTGACTGAGCATGGACTGATCACATGACTATCATGTAGTGATCACGTGACTTAATGGCGCTGATCATGTGACTGATCATGCACTGATCATGTTTGCTATCATACACTGATCATGTGCCTCTGGAGGCAATAAACAAAGAGCTGAGTAGGCACGAATCAAACAGTCAGCAGGCAATAATCATGGAACTCAGCTGTGAGGAATCATGCTGCTCAGCTGGCAATAATCAAGCAGCTGAGCAGGCAGGAATTACGCAGCACAGCTGGCAATTGTCAAGCAGATGACAGGCAGGAATCGTGCAGCTCAGCTGGCAATTGTCAAGCAGATGAGCAGACAGTAATCACGCAGCTCAGCAGGCCCTGATCACGTGACTGAGCATGCACTGTTCACGTGGCTGATCATACACTGATCACGTGATGATCATGCACTGATCACTTGGATATCATGCACTGATCACGTGGCTGATCATACACTGTTCACGTGTCTGACCATGCACTGATCACGTGGCTGATCATACACTGCTCACGTAACTGATCATGCACTGATCACGTGGCTATCATGCACTGATCACGTGGCTGATCATGCACTGATCACGTGGCTGATCACACACTGTCACGTGACTATCATGCACTGATCACGTGGCACTCATGCACTGATCACGTGGCTGATCATACACTGATCACGTAACTGATCATGCACTGATCACGTGGCTATCATGCACTGATCACGTGGCTGATCATGCACTGATCACGTGGCTGATCATGCACTGATCACGTGACTGATCATGCACTGATCACGTGGCTGATCATGCACTGATCACGTGACTGATCATGCACTGATCACGTGGCTATCATGCACTGATCACGTGGCTGATCATGCACTGATCACGTGGCTGATCATGCACTGATCACGTGGCTGATCATGCACTGATCACGTGACTGATCATGCACTGATCACGTGGCTATCATGCACTGATCACGTGGCTGATCATGCATGATCACGCAGCTACCATGTACTGGTCACATGACTGATCATGCACTGATCACGTGACTGATCATGCACTGATCACGTGGCTATCATGCACTACTCACGTGGCTGATCATGCAATGATCATGTAGCTACCATGTACAGGTCACGTGAATGATCATACACCCATCAGGTGACTGATCATGCACTGATCACGTGGCTATCATGCACTGATCACGTGACTGATCATGCACTGATCACGTCTATATCATGCACTGATCACATGACTGCCCATGCACTGATCACGTGGATGATCATACACTGATCATGTGACAGATCATGCACTGATCACGTGGCTGATCATGCACTGATACCGTGACTGAGCATGGACTGATCACATGACTATCATGTAGTGATCACGTGACTTAATGGCGCTGATCATGTGACTGATCATGCGCTGATCATGTTTGCTATCATACACTGATCATGTGCCTCTGGAGGCAATAAACAAAGAGCTGAGTAGGCACGAATCATACAGTCAGCAGGCAATAATCATGGAACTCAGCTGTGAGGAATCATGCTGCTCAGCTGGCAATAATCAAGCAGCTGAGCAGGCAGGAATTACGCAGCACAGCTGGCAATTGTCAAGCAGATGACAGGCAGGAATCGTGCAGCTCAGCTGGCAATTGTCAAGCAGATGAGCAGACAGTAATCACGCAGCTCAGCAGGCCCTGATCACGTGACTGAGCATGCACTGTTCACGTGGCTGATCATACACTGATCACGTGACTGATCATGCACTGATCACGTGGCTATCATGCACTGATCACGTGACTGATCATGCACTGATCATGTTTGGTGTCATGCACTGATCATGTGCCTCTGGAGGCAATGATCAACGAGCTGATATGCACGAATCAGTGGCAATAATCATGGAACTCAGCTCTGAGAAATCATGCTGCTCAGCTGGCAATAATCAAGTAGCTGAGCAGGCAGGAATTATGCAGCACAGGTGGCAATTGTCAAGCAGATGACAGGCAGGAATCGTGCAGCTCAGCTGGCAATTGTCAAGCAGATGAGCAGACAGTAATCACGCAGCTCAGCAGGCACTGATCACGTGACTGATCATGCACTGATCACGTGGCTGATCATACACTGATCACGTGACTGATCATGCACTGATCACGTGGCTGATCATGCACTGATCACGTGACTGATCATGCACTGATCACGTGATTGATCATGCACTGATCACGTGGCTGATCATGCACTGATCACGTGGCTGATCATGCACTGATCACGTGACTGATCATGCACTGATCACGTGGCTATCATGCACTGATCACGTGGCTGATCATGCACTGATCACGGACTGATCATGCACTGATCACGTGCTATCATGCACTGATCACATGACATCATGATCACGTGCTGATCATGCACTGATCACGTGACTGATCATGCACTGATCACGTGGCTATCATGCACTGATCACGTGGCTGATCATGCACTGATCACGTGACTGATCATGCACTGATCACGTGGCTGATCATGCACTGATCACGTGGCTGATCATGCACTGATCACGTAGCTATCATGCACTGATCACGTGACTGATCATGCACTGATCACGTAACTGATCATGCACTGATCACGTGACTGATCATGCACTGATCACGTGACTGATCATGCACTGATCACGTGGCTATCATGCACTGATCACGTGGCTGATCATGCACTGATCACGTAGCTACCATGTACTGGTCACGTGACTGATCATGCACTGATCACGTAATTGATCATGCACTGATCACGTGGCTGATCATGCACTGATCACGTGACTGATCATGCACTGATCACGTGGCTATCATGCACTGATCACATGGCTGATCATGCACTGATCACGTGGCTGATCATGCACTGATCACGTGACTGATCATGCACTGATCACGTGGCTATCATGCACTGATCACGTGGCTGATCATGCACTGATCACGTGACTGATCATGCACTGATCACGTGACTGATCATGCACTGATCACGTGGCTATCATGCACTGATCACGTGGCTATCATGCACTGATCACGTGGCTGATCATGCACTGATCACGTGACTGATCATGCACTGATCACGTGGTATCATGCACTGATCACGTGGCTGATCATGCACTGATCACGTGACTGATCATGCACTGATCACGTGGCTGATCATGCACTGATCACGTGGCTGATCATGCACTGATCACGTGGCTATCATGCACTGATCACGTGGCTGATCATGCACTGATCACGTAGCTGACATGCACTGATCACGTGACTGATCATGCACTGATCACGTGACTGATCATGCACTGATCACGTGACTGATCATGCACTGATCACGTGACTGATCATGCACTGATCACGTGGCTATCATGCACTGATCACGTGGCTGATCATGCACTGATCACGTAGCTACCATGCACTGTCACGTGACTGATCATGCACTGATCACGTAATTGATCATGCACTGATCACGTGGCTGATCATGCACTGATCACGTGACTGATCATGCACTGATCACGTGACTGATCATGCACTGATCACGTGGCTATCATGCACTGATCACGTGGCTGATCATGCACTGATCACGTGACTGATCATGCACTGATCACGTGACTGATCATGCACTGATCACGTGGCTATCATGCACTGATCACGTGGCTGATCATGCACTGATCACGTGGCTGATCATGCACTGATCACGTGGCTGATCATGCACTGATCACGTGACTGATCATGCACTGATCACGTGGCTGATCATGCACTGATCACGTGGCTGATCATGCACTGATCACGTGACTGATCATGCACTGATCACGTGGCTATCATGCACTGATCACGTGGCTGATCATGCACTGATCACGTAGCAACCATGCACTGATCACGTGACTGATCATGCACTGATCACGTGGCTGATCATGCACTGATCACGTGACTGATCATGCACTGATCACGTGGCTGATCATGCACTGATCACGTGACTGATCATGCACTGATCACGTGGCTATCATGCACTGATCACGTGGCTGATCATGCACTGATCACGTGGCTATCATGCACTGATCACGTGGCTGATCATGCACTGATCACGTGACTGATCATGCACTGATCACGTGGCTATCATGCACTGATCACGTGGCTGATCATGCACTGATCACGTAGCTATCATGCACTGATCACGTGACTGATCATGCACTGATCACGTGACTGATCATGCACTGATCACGTGGCTGATCATGCACTGATCACGTGGCTATCATGCACTGATCACGTGGCTGATCATGCACTGATCACGTAGCTATCATGCACTGATCACGTGACTGATCATGCACTGATCACGTGGCTGATCATGCACTGATCACGTGACTGATCATGCACTGATCACGTGACTGATCATGCACTGATCACGTGGCTATCATGCACTGATCACGTGGCTGATCATGCACTGATCACGAGCTATCATGCACTGTCACGTGACTGATCATGCACTGATCACGTGGCTGATCATGCACTGATCACGTGGCTGATCATGCACTGATCACGTGACTGATCATGCACTGATCACGTGGCTGATCATGCACTGATCACGTGGCTGATCATGCACTGATCACGTGACTGATCATGCACTGATCACGTGCTATCATGCACTGATCACGTGACTGATCATGCACTGATCACGTGGCTGATCATGCACTGATCACGTGACTGATCATGCACTGATCACGTGGCTGATCATGCACTGATACCGTGACTGAGCATGGACTGATCACATGACTATCATGTAGTGATCACGTGACTTAATGGCGCTGATCATGTGACTGATCATGCACTGATCATGTTTGCTATCATACACTGATCATGTGCCTCTGGAGGCAATAAACAAAGAGCTGAGTAGGCACGAATCAAACAGTCAGCAGGCAATAATCATGGAACTCAGCTGTGAGGAATCATGCTGCTCAGCTGGCAATAATCAAGCAGCTGAGCAGGCAGGAATTACGCAGCACAGCTGGCAATTGTCAAGCAGATGACAGGCAGGAATCGTGCAGCTCAGCTGGCAATTGTCAAGCAGATGAGCAGACAGTAATCACGCAGCTCAGCAGGCCCTGATCACGTGACTGAGCATGCACTGTTCACGTGGCTGATCATACACTGATCACGTGACTGATCATGCACTGATCACGTGGATATCATGCACTGATCACGTGGCTGATCATACACTGATCACGTGGCTGATCATGCACTGATCACGTGGCTGATCATGCACTGATCACGTGGCTGATCACACTGATCACGTGACTGATCATGCACTGATCACGTGGCTGATCATGCACTGATCACGTGGCTGATCATGCACTGATCACGTGGCTATCATGCACTGATCACGTGGCTGATCATGCACTGATCACGTGACTGATCATGCACTGATCACGTGGCTATCATGCACTGATCACGTGGCTGATCATGCACTGATCACGTAATTGATCATGTGGCTGATCATGCACTGATCACGTGGCTGATCATGCACTGATCACGTGACTGATCATGCACTGATCACGTGACTGATCATGCACTGATCACGTGGCTATCATGCACTGATCACGTGGCTGATCATGCACTGATCACGTGCCTGATCATGCACTGATCACGTGGCTGATCATGCACTGATCACGTGACTGATCATGCACTGATCACGTGACTGATCATGCACTGATCACGTGGCTATCATGCACTGCTCACGTGGCTGATCATGCATGATCACGCAGCTACCATGTACTGGTCACATGACTGATCATGCACTGATCACGTGACTGATCATGCAGTGATCACGTGGCTATCATGCACTACTCACGTGGCTGATCATGCAATGATCATGTAGCTACCATGTACAGGTCACGTGAATGATCATACACCCATCAGGTGACTGATCATGCACTGATCACGTGGCTATCATGCACTGATCACGAGACTGATCATGCACTGATCACGTCTATATCATGCACTGATCACATGACTGCCCATGCACTGATCACGTGGATGATCATACACTAATCATGTGACAGATCATGCACTGATCACGTGGCTGATCATGCACTGATACCGTGACTGAGCATGGACTGATCACATGACTATCATGTAGTGATCACGTGACTTAATGGCGCTGATCATGTGACTGATCATGCGCTGATCATGTTTGCTATCATACACTGATCATGTGCCTCTGGAGGCAATAAACAAAGAGCTGAGTAGGCACGAATCAAACAGTCAGCAGGCAATAATCATGGAACTCAGCTGTGAGGAATCATGCTGCTCAGCTGGCAATAATCAAGCAGCTGAGCAGGCAGGAATTACGCAGCACAGCTGGCAATTGTCAAGCAGATGACAGGCAGGAATCGTGCAGCTCAGCTGGCAATTGTCAAGCAGATGAGCAGACAGTAATCACGCAGCTCAGCAGGCCCAGATCACGTGACTGAGCATGCACTGTTCACGTGGCTGATCATACACTGATCACGTGATTGATCATGCACTGATCACTTGGATATCATGCACTGATCACGTGGCTGATCATACACTGTTCACGTGTCTGACCATGCACTGATCACGTGGCTGATCATACACTGCTCACGTAACTGATCATGCACTGATCACGTGGCTATCATGCACTGATCACGTGGCTGAACATGCACTGTTCACGTGGCTGATCACACACCTGTCACGTGACATATCATGCACTGATCACGTGGCACTCATGCACTGATCACGTGGCTGATCATACTCTGCTCACGTAACTGATCATGCACACATCACGTGGCTATCATGCACTGCTCACGTGGCTGTCATGGAATGATCACGTAGCTACCATATACTGGTCACGTGACTGATCATGCACTGATCACGTAATTGATCATGCACTGATCACGTGACTGATCATGCACTGATCACGTGGCTGATCATGCACTGATCACGTGGCTGATCATGCACTGATCACGTGACTGATCATGCACTGATCACGTGGCTATCATGCACTGATCACGTGGCTGATCATGCACTGATCACGTAGCTATCATGCACTGATCACGTGACTGATCATGCACTGATCACGTGACTGATCATGCACTGATCACGTGGCTATCATGCACTGATCACGTGACTGATCATGCACTGATCACGTCTATATCATGCACTGATCACGTGACTGATCATGCACTGATCACGTGGCTGATCATGCACTGATCACGTGACTGATCATGCACTGATCACGTGGCTATCATGCACTGATCACGTGGCTGATCATGCACTGATCACGTGACTGATCATGCACTGATCACGTGACTGATCATGCACTGATCACGTGGCTGATCATGCACTGATCACGTGGCTATCATGCACTGATCACGTGACTGATCATGCACTGATCACGTGACTGATCATGCACTGATCACGTGACTGATCATGCACTGATCACGTGGCTATCATGCACTGATCACGTGGCTGATCATGCACTGATCACGCAGCTATCATGCACTGATCACGTGACTGATCATGCACTGATCACATGACTGATCATGCACTGATCACGTGGCTTATCATGCACTGATCATGTGACTGATCATGCACTGATCATGTTTGGTATCATACACTGATCATGTGCCTCTGGAGGCAATGAACAAAGAGCTGAGTAGGCACGAATCAGTCAGCAGGCAATAATCATGGAACTCAGCTGTGAGAAATCATGCTGCTCAGCTGGCAATAATCAAGCAGATGAGCAGGCAGGAATTACGCAGCACAGCTGGCAATTGTCAAGCAGATGACAGGCAGGAATCGTGCAGCTCAGCTGGCAATTGTCAAGCAGATGAGCAGACAGTAATCACGCAGCTCAGCAGGCCCTGATCACGTGACTGAGCATGCACTGTTCACGTGGCTGATCATACACTGATCACGTGACTGATCATGCACTGATCACTGTACTGATCATGCACTGATCACGTGGCTATCATGCACTGATCACGTGGCTGATCATGCACTGATCACGGGACTGATCATGCACTGATCATGGCGCTATCATGCACTGATACATGACTGACATGCACTGATCACGTGGCTGATCATGCACTGATCACGTGACTGATCATGCACTGATCACGTGACTGATCATGCACTGATCACGTGGCTGATCATGCACTGATCACGTGGCTATCATGCACTGATCACGTGGCTGATCATGCAATGATCACGTAGCTACCATGTACTGGTCACGTGACTGATCATGCACTGATCACGTAATTGATCATGCACTGATCACGTGGCTGATCATGCACTGATCACGTGGCTGATCATGCACTGATCACGTGACTGATCATGCACTGATCACGTGACTGATCATGCACTGATCACGTGACTGATCATGCACTGATCACGTGGCTGATCATGCACTGATCACGTGGCTATCATGCACTGATCACGTGGCTGATCATGCACTGATCACGTGACTGATCATGCACTGATCACGTGGCTGATCATGCACTGATCACGTGACTGATCATGCACTGATCACGTGGCTGATCATGCACTGATCACGTGGCTATCATGCACAGATCACGTGACTGATCATGCACTGATCACGTGACTGATCATGCACTGATCACGTGGCTATCATGCACTGATCACGTGGCTGATCATGCACTGATCACGTGCCTGATCATGCACTGATCACATGACTGCCCATGCACTGATCACGTGGATGATCATACACTAATCATGTGACAGATCATGCACTGATCACGTGGCTGATCATGCACTGATACCGTGACTGAGCATGGACTGATCACATGACTATCATGTAGTGATCACGTGACTTAATGGCGCTGATCATGTGACTGATCATGCGCTGATCATGTTTGCTATCATACACTGATCATGTGCCTCTGGAGGCAATAAACAAAGAGCTGAGTAGGCACGAATCAAACAGTCAGCAGGCAATAATCATGGAACTCAGCTGTGAGGAATCATGCTGCTCAGCTGGCAATAATCAAGCAGCTGAGCAGGCAGGAATTACGCAGCACAGCTGGCAATTGTCAAGCAGATGACAGGCAGGAATCGTGCAGCTCAGCTGGCAATTGTCAAGCAGATGAGCAGACAGTAATCACGCAGCTCAGCAGGCCCAGATCACGTGACTGAGCATGCACTGTTCACGTGGCTGATCATACACTGATCACGTGATTGATCATGCACTGATCACTTGGATATCATGCACTGATCACGTGGCTGATCATACACTGTTCACGTGTCTGACCATGCACTGATCACGTGGCTGATCATACACTGCTCACGTAACTGATCATGCACTGATCACGTGGCTATCATGCACTGATCACGTGGCTGAACATGCACTGTTCACGTGGCTGATCACACACCTGTCACGTGACATATCATGCACTGATCACGTGGCACTCATGCACTGATCACGTGGCTGATCATACTCTGCTCACGTAACTCATCATGCACACATCACGTGGCTATCATGCACTGCTCACGTGGCTGTCATGGAATGATCACGTAGCTACCATATACTGGTCACGTGACTGATCATGCACAGATCACGTAAATGATCATGCACTGTTCACGTGACTGATCATGTACTGATCACGTGACTGATCATGCACTGATCACGTGGCTGATCATGCACTGATCACGTGGCTGATCATGCACTGATCACGTGGCTGATCATGCACTGATCACGTGGCTGATCATGCACTGATCACGTGACTGATCATGCACTGATCACGTGACTGATCATGCACTGATCACGTGGCTATCATGCACTGATCACGTGGCTGATCATGCACTGATCACGTGGCTACCATGCACTGATCACGTGACTGATCATGCACTGATCACGTGACTGATCATGCACTGATCACGTGGCTATCATGCACTGATCACGTGACTGATCATGCACTGATCACGTCTATATCATGCACTGATCACGTGACTGATCATGCACTGATCACGTGGCTGATCATGCACTGATCACGTGACTGATCATGCACTGATCACGTGGCTATCATGCACTGATCACGTGGCTGATCATGCACTGATCACGTGACTGATCATGCACTGATCACGTGACTGATCATGCACTGATCACGTGGCTATCATGCACTGATCACGTGGCTATCATGCACTGATCACGTGGCTGATCACACGTATCACGTGACTGATCATGCACTGATCACGTGGCTGATCATGCACTGATCACGTGGCTATCATGCACTGATCACGTGGCTGATCATGCACTGATCACGTAGCTATCATGCACTGATCACGTGACTGATCATGCACTGATCACGTGACTGATCATGCACTGATCACGTGACTGATCATGCACTGATCACGTGACTGATCATGCACTGATCACGTGACTGATCATGCACTGATCACGTGGCTATCATGCACTGATCACGTGGCTGATCATGCACTGATCACGTGGCTATCATGCACTGATCACGTGACTGATCATGCACTGATCACATGACTGATCATGCACTGATCACGTGGCTTATCATGCACTGATCATGTGACTGATCATGCACTGATCATGTTTGCTATCATACACTGATCATGTGCCTCTGGAGGCAATGAACAAAGAGCTGAGTAGGCACGAATCAGTCAGCAGGCAATAATCATGGAACTCAGCTGTGAGGAATCATGCTGCTCAGCTGGCAATAATCAAGCAGCTGAGCAGGCAGGAATTACGCAGCACAGCTGGCAATTGTCAAGCAGATGACAGGCAGGAATCGTGCAGCTCAGCTGGCAATTGTCAAGCAGATGAGCAGACAGTAATCACGCAGCTCAGCAGGCCCTGATCACGTGACTGAGCATGCACTGTTCACGTGGCTGATCATACACTGATCACGTGACTGATCATGCACTGATCACTGTGACTGATCATGCACTGATCACGTGGCTGATCATGCACTGATCACGTGGCTGATCATGCACTGATCACGGGACTGATCATGCACTGATCATGGCGCTATCATGCACTGATACATGACTGACATGCACTGATCACGTGGCTGATCATGCACTGATCACGTGACTGATCATGCACTGATCACGTGACTGATCATGCACTGATCACGTGGCTGATCATGCACTGATCACGTGGCTATCATGCACTGATCACGTGGCTGATCATGCAATGATCACGTAGCTACCATGCACTGGTCACGTGACTGATCATGCACTGATCACGTAACTGATCATGCACTGATCACGTGGCTGATCATGCACTGATCACGTGGCTGATCATGCACTGATCACGTGACTGATCATGCACTGATCACGTGACTGATCATGCACTGATCACGTGACTGATCATGCACTGATCACGTGGCTGATCATGCACTGATCACGTGGCTATCATGCACTGATCACGTGGCTGATCATGCACTGATCACGTGACTGATCATGCACTGATCACGTGGCTGATCATGCACTGATCACGTGACTGATCATGCACTGATCACGTGGCTATCATGCACTGATCACGTGGCTGATCATGCACTGATCACGTGACTGATCATGCACTGATCACGTGGCTGATCATGCACTGATCACGTGACTGATCATGCACTGATCACGTGGCTATCATGCACTGATCACGTGGCTGATCACACTGATCACGTGACTGATCATGCACTGATCACGTGACTGATCATGCACTGATCACGTGGCTGATCATGCACTGATCACGTGGCTATCATGCACTGATCACGTGACTGATCATGCACTGATCACGTGGCTGATCATGCACTGATCACGTGACTGATCATGCACTGATCACGTGGCTGATCATGCACTGATCACGTGGCTATCATGCACTG
The DNA here is from genome assembly GCF_032452875.1 of Bos javanicus. NCBI lineage: Eukaryota > Metazoa > Chordata > Mammalia > Artiodactyla > Bovidae > Bos > Bos javanicus. The sequence goes on along the minus strand of NW_026893647.1, from coordinate 569,354 downwards.
ATCACGTGGCTGATCATGCAATGATCACGTAGCTACCATGCACTGATCACGTGACTGATCATGCACTGATCACGTGACTGATCATGCACTGATCACGTGACTGATCATGCACTGATCACGTGACTGATCATGCACTGATCACGTGACTGATCATGCACTGATCACGTGGCTATCATGCACTGATCACGTGGCTGATCATGCACTGATCACGTGGCTATCATGCACTGATCACGTGACTGATCATGCACTGATCACATGACTGATCATGCACTGATCACGTGGCTTATCATGCACTGATCATGTGACTGATCATGCGCTGATCATGTTTGCTATCATACACTGATCATGTGCCTCTGGAGGCAATGAACAAAGAGCTGAGTAGGCAGAAATCAGTCAGCAGGCAATAATCATGGAACTCAGCTGTGAGGAATCATGCTGCTCAGCTGGCAATAATCAAGCAGCTGAGCAGGCAGGAATTACGCAGCACAGCTGGCAATTGTCAAGCAGATGACAGGCAGGAATCGTGCAGCTCAGCTGGCAATTGTCAAGCAGATGAGCAGACAGTAATCACGCAGCTCAGCAGGCCCTGATCACGTGACTGAGCATGCACTGTTCACGTGGCTGATCATACACTGATCACGTGACTGATCATGCACTGATCACTGTACTGATCATGCACTGATCACGTGGCTGATCATGCACTGATCACGTGGCTGATCATGCACTGATCACGTGACTGATCATGCACTGATCATGGCGCTATCATGCACTGACACATGACTGACATGCACTGATCACGTGGCTGATCATGCACTGATCACGTGACTGATCATGCACTGATCACGTGACTGATCATGCACTGATCACGTGGCTGATCATGCACTGATCACGTGGCTATCATGCACTGATCACGTGGCTGATCATGCAATGATCACGTAGCTACCATGCACTGGTCACGTGACTGATCATGCACTGATCACGTAACTGATCATGCACTGATCACGTGGCTGATCATGCACTGATCACGTGGCTGATCATGCACTGATCACGTGACTGATCATGCACTGATCACGTGACTGATCATGCACTGATCACGTGACTGATCATGCACTGATCACGTGACTGATCATGCACTGATCACGTGGCTATCATGCACTGATCACGTGGCTGATCATGCACTGATCACGTGACTGATCATGCACTGATCACGTGGCTGATCATGCACTGATCACGTGACTGATCATGCACTGATCACGTGGCTATCATGCACTGATCACGTGGCTGATCATGCACTGATCACGTGACTGATCATGCACTGATCACGTGGCTGATCATGCACTGATCACGTGACTGATCATGCACTGATCACGTGGCTATCATGCACTGATCACGTGGCTGATCATGCACTGATCACGTGACTGATCATGCACTGATCACGTGACTGATCATGCACTGATCACGTGGCTGATCATGCACTGATCACGTGGCTATCATGCACTGATCACGTGACTGATCATGCACTGATCACGTGGCTGATCACACACTGATCACGTGACTGATCATGCACTGATCACGTGGCTGATCATGCACTGATCACGTGGCTATCATGCACTGATCACGTGGCTGATCATGCACTGATCACGTAGCTACCATGCACTGATCACGTGACTGATCATGCACTGATCACGTAACTGATCATGCACTGATCACGTGACTGATCATGCACTGATCACGTGACTGATCATGCACTGATCACGTGACTGATCATGCACTGATCACGTGGCTATCATGCACTGATCACGTGGCTGATCATGCACTGATCACGTGGCTACCATGTACTGATCACGTGACTGATCATGCACTGATCACATGACTGATCATGCACTGATCACGTGGCTTATCATGCACTGATCATGTGACTGATCATGCACTGATCATGTTTGGTATCATACACTGATCATGTGCCTCTGGAGGCAATGAACAAAGAGCTGAGTAGGCACGAAATCAGTCAGCAGGCAATAATCATGGAACTCAGCTGTGAGAAATCATGCTGCTCAGCTGGCAATAATCAAGCAGCTGAGCAGGCAGGAATTACGCAGCACAGCTGGCAATTGTCAAGCAGATGACAGGCAGGAATCGTGCAGCTCAGCTGGCAATTGTCAAGCAGATGAGCAGACAGTAATCACGCAGCTCAGCAGGCCCTGATCACGTGACTGAGCATGCACTGTTCACGTGGCTGATCACACACTGATCACGTGACTGATCATGCACTGATCACGTGGCTATCATGCACTGATCACGTGGCTGATCATGCACTGATCACGTGCTGACATGCACTGATCACGTGACTGATCATGCACTGATCACGTAACTGATCATGCACTGATCACGTGGCTTATCATGCACTGATCATGTGACTGATCATGCACTGATCATGTTTGGTGTCACACACTGATCATGTGCCTCTGGAGGCAATGAACATAGAGCTGAGTAGGCACGAATCAGTCAGCAGGCTATAATCATGGAACTCAGCTCTGAGAAATCATGCTGCTCAGCTGGCAATAATCAAGTAGATGAGCAGGCAGGAATTACGCAGCACAGGTGGCAATTGTCAAGCAGATGACAGGCAGGAATCGTGCAGCTCAGCTGGCAATTGTCAAGCAGATGAGCAGACAGTAATCACGCAGCTCAGCAGGCCCTGATCACGTGACTGATCATGCACTGATCACGTGGCTGATCACACACTGATCACGTGACTGATCATGCACTGATCACGTGACTGATCATGCACTGATCACGTAGCTATCATGTACTGATCACGTGGCTGATCATACACTCATCACGGACTGATCGTGCACTGATCATGGCACCATCATGCATTGATACATGACTCACATGCACTGATCACGTGGCTGATCATGCACTGATCACGTGACTGATCATGCACTGATCACGTGACTGATCATGCACTGATCACGTGGCTGATCATGCACTGATCACGTGGCTATCATGCACTGATCACGTGGCTGATCATGCACTGATCACGTAGCTACCATGCACTGATCACGTGACTGATCATGCACTGATCACGTAACTGATCATGCACTGATCACGTGGCTGATCATGCACTGATCACGTGGCTGATCATGCACTGATCACGTGACTGATCATGCACTGATCACGTGACTGATCATGCACTGATCACGTGGCTGATCATGCACTGATCACGTGGCTGATCATGCATGATCACGCAGCTACCATGTACTGGTCACATGACTGATCATGCACTGATCACGTGACTGATCATGCACTGATCACGTGGCTATCATGCACTACTCCCGTGGCTGATCATGCAATGATCATGTAGCTACCATGTACAGGTCACGTGAATGATCATACACCCATCAGGTGACTGATCATGCACTGATCACGTGGCTATCATGCACTGATCACGAGACTGATCATGCACTGATCACGTCTATATCATGCACTGATCACATGACTGCCATGCACTGATCACGTGGATGATCATACACTATTCATGTGACAGATCATGCACTGATCACGTGGCTGATCATGCACTGATACCGTGACTGAGCATTGACTGATCACATGACTATCATGTACTGATCACATGACTTAATGGCGCTGATCATGTGACTGATCATGCGCTGATCATGTTTGCTATCATACACTGATCATGTGCCTCTGGAGGCAATAAACAAAGAGCTGAGTAGGCACGAATCAAACAGTCAGCAGGCAATAATCATGGAACTCAGGTGTGAGGAATCATGCTGCTCAGCTGGCAATAATCAAGCAGCTGAGCAGGCAGGAATTACGCAGCACAGCTGACAACTGTCAAGCAGATGACAGGCAGGAATCGTGCAGCTCAGCTGGCAATTGTCAAGAAGATGAGCAGACAGTAATCACTCAGCTCAGCAGGCCCAGATCACGTGACTGAGCATGCACTGTTCACGAGGCTGATCATACACTGATCACGTAACTGATCATGCACTGATCACGTGGCTATCATGCACTGATCACGTGGCTGATCATACACTGTTCACGTGTCTGACCATGCACTGATCACGTGGCTGATCATACACTGCTCACGTAACTGATCATGCACTGATCACGTGGCTGATCATGCACTGATCACGTGGCTGATCATGCACTGATCACGTGGCTGATCATACACTGATCACGTGACTGATCATGCACTGATCACTGGCTATCATGCACTGATCACTGGCTATCATGCACTGATCACGTGGCTGATCATGCACTGATCACGTGACTGATCATGCACTGATCACGTCTATATCATGCACTGATCACATGACTGATCATGCACTGATCACGGATGATCATGCACTGATCACGTGACTGATCATGCACTGATCACGTGGCTATCATGCACTGCTCACGAAGCTGATCATGCACTGATCACGTAGCTACCATGTACTGGTCACGTGACTGATCATGCACTGATCACGTAATTGATCATGCACTGATCACGTGGCTGATCATGCACTGATCACGTGACTGATCATGCACTGATCACGTGACTGATCATGCACTGATCACGTGGCTATCATGCACTGATCACGTGGCTGATCATGCACTGATCACGTAGCTATCATGCACTGATCACGTGACTGATCATGCACTGATCACGTAACTGATCATGCACTGATCACGTGGCTGATCATGCACTGATCACGTGGCTGATCATGCACTGATCACGTGACTGATCATGCACTGATCACGTGACTGATCATGCACTGATCGCGTGGCTATCATGCACTGATCACTGGCTGATCATGCACTGATCACGTGACTGATCATGCACTGATCACGTGACTGATCATGCACTGATCACGTAGCTATCATGCACTGATCACGTGGCTGATCATGCACTGATCACGTGCCTGATCATGCACTGATCACGTGACTGATCATGCACTGATCACGTGACTGATCATGCACTGATCACGTGGCTATCATGCACTGATCACGTGGCTGATCATGCACTGATCACGTAGCTATCATGTACCTGTCACGTGACTGATCATGCACTGATCACGTGACTGATCATGCACTGATCACGTGGCTATCATGCACTGATCACGTGGCTGATCATGCACTGATCACGTGCCTGATCATGCACTGATCACGTGACTGATCATGCACTGATCACATGGCTATCATGAACTGATCACGTGGCTGATCATGCACTGATCACGTGGCTGATCATGCACTGATCACGTGACTGATCATGCACTGATCACGTGACTGATCATGCACTGATCACGTAGCTATCATGCACTGATCACGTGGCTGATCATGCACTGATCACGTGACTGATCATGCACTGATCACGGGCTATCATGCACTGATCACATGACTGATCATGCACTGATCACGTGGCTGATCATGCACTGATCACGTGACTGATCATGCACTGATCACGTGGCTGATCATGCACTGATCACGTGGCTATCATGCACTGATCACGTGGCTGATCATGCACTGATCACGTGCTATCATGCACTGATCACGTGACTGATCATGCACTGATCACGTGACTGATCATGCACTGATCACGTGGCTGATCATGCACTGATCACGTGGCTGATCATGCACTGATCACGTGACTGATCATGCACTGATCACGTGACTGATCATGCACTGATCACGTGACTGATCATGCACTGATCACGTAGCTATCATGCACTGATCACGTGGCTGATCATGCACTGATCACGTGACTGATCATGCACTGATCATGGCGCTATCATGCACTGATCACGTGACTGATCATGCACTGATCACGTGGCTGATCATGCACTGATCACGTGACTGATCATGCACTGATCACGTGACTGATCATGCACTGATCACGTGGCTGATCATGCACTGATCACGTGCCTGATCATGCACTGATCACATGACTGATCATGCACTGATCACGTGACTGATCATGCACTGATCACGTGGCTATCATGCACTACTCACGTGGCTGATCATGCAATGATCATGTAGCTACCATGTACTGGTCACGTGACTGATCATACACATCAGGTGACTGATCATGCACTGATCACGTGGCTATCATGCACTGATCACGTGGCTGATCATGCACTGATCACGTGCCTGATCATGCACTGATCACGTGACTGATCATGCACTGATCACATGCCATCATGCACTGATCACGTGGCTGATCATGCACTGATCACGTGGCTGATCATGCACTGATCACGTGGCTGATCATGCACTGATACCGTGACTGAGCATGGACTGATCACATGACTATCATGTAGTGATCACGTGACTTAATGGCGCTGATCATGTGACTGATCATGCACTGATCATGTTTGCTATCATACACTGATCATGTGCCTCTGGAGGCAATAAACAAAGAGCTGAGTAGGCACGAATCAAACAGTCAGCAGGCAATAATCATGGAACTCAGCTGTGAGGAATCATGCTGCTCAGCTGGCAATAATCAAGCAGCTGAGCAGGCAGGAATTACGCAGCACAGCTGGCAATTGTCAAGCAGATGAGCAGACAGTAATCACGCAGCTCAGCAGGCCCTGATCACGTGACTGAGCATGCACTGTTCACGTGGCTGATCATACACTGATCACGTGATGATCATGCACTGATCACTTGGATATCATGCACTGATCACGTGGCTGATCATACACTGTTCACGTGTCTGACCATGCACTGATCACGTGGCTGATCATACACTGCTCACGTAACTGATCATGCACTGATCACGTGGCTATCATGCACTGATCACGTGGCTGAACATGCACTGTTCACGTGGCTGATCACACACTGTCACGTGACATATCATGCACTGATCACGTGGCACTCATGCACTGATCACGTGGCTGATCATACTCTGCTCACGTAACTGATCATGCACACATCACGTGGCTATCATGCACTGCTCACGTGGCTGTCATGGAATGATCACGTAGCTACCATATACTGGTCACGTGACTGATCATGCACTGATCACGTAAATGATCATGCACTGATCACGTGACTGATCATGTACTGATCACGTGACTGATCATGCACTGATCACGTGGCTATCATGCACTGATCACGTGGCTGATCATGCACTGATCACGTGGCTATCATGCACTGATCACGTGGCTGATCATGCACTGATCACGTGGCTACCATGCACTGATCACGTGACTGATCATGCACTGATCACGTGGCTGATCATGCACTGATCACGTGACTGATCATGCACTGATCACGTGACTGATCATGCACTGATCACGTGGCTATCATGCACTGATCACGTGGCTGATCATGCACTGATCACGTAGCTACCATGTACTGGTCACGTGACTGATCATGCACTGATCACGTGACTGATCATGCACTGATCACGTGGCTGATCATGCACTGATCACGTGGCTGATCATGCACTGATCACGTGGCTATCATGCACTGATCACGTGGCTATCATGCACTGATCACGTGGCTGATCATGCACTGATCACGTGGCTATCATGCACTGATCACGTGACTGATCATGCACTGATCACGTGACTGATCATGCACTGATCACGTGGCTGATCATGCACTGATCACGGGCTGATCATGCACTGATCACGTGACTGATCATGCACTGATCACGTGACTGATCATGCACTGATCACATGACTGATCATGCACTGATCACGTGGCTTATCATGCACTGATCATGTGACTGATCATGCACTGATCATGTTTGGTGTCATACACTGATCATGTGCCTCTGGAGGCAATGAACAAAGAGCTGAGTAGGCACGAATCAGTCAGCAGGCTATAATCATGGAACTCAGCTGTGAGAAATCATGCTGCTCAGCTGGCAATAATCAAGCAGATGAGCAGGCAGGAATTACGCAGCACAGGTGGCAATTGTCAAGCAGATGACAGGCAGGAATCGTGCAGCTCAGCTGGCAATTGTCAAGCAGATGAGCAGACAGTAATCACGCAGCTCAGCAGGCCCTGATCACGTGACTGAGCATGCACTGTTCACGTGGCTGATCACACACTGATCACGTGACTGATCATGCACTGATCACGTGGCTATCATGCACTGATCACGTGGCTGATCATGCACTGATCACGTGGCTGATCATGCACTGATCACGTGACTATCATGCACTGATCACGTGGCACTCATGCACTGATCACGTGGCTGATCATGCACTGATCACGTGACTGATCATGCACTGATCACGTGGCTATCATGCACTGATCACGTGGCTGATCATGCACTGATCACGTGGCTACCATGCACTGATCACGTGACTGATCATGCACTGATCACGTAAATGATCATGCACTGATCACGTGACTGATCATGCACTGATCACGTGACTGATCATGCACTGATCACGTGGCTATCATGCACTGATCACGTGGCTGATCATGCACTGATCACGTAGCTACGATGTACTGATCACGTGACTGATCATGCACTGATCACGTGACTGATCATGCACTGATCACGTGGCTATCATGCACTGATCACGTGGCTGATCATGCACTGATCACGTAGCTATCATGCACTGATCACGTGACTGATCATGCACTGATCACGTGACTGATCATGCACTGATCACGTGGCTGATCATGCACTGATCACGTGCCTGATCATGCACTGATCACGTGACTGATCATGCACTGATCACGTGGCTGATCATGCACTGATCACGTAACTGATCATGCACTGATCACGTGGCTGATCATGCACTGATCACGTGGCTGATCATGCACTGATCACGTGACTGATCATGCACTGATCACGTGACTGATCATGCACTGATCAGTGGCTGATCATGCACTGATCACGTGGCTGATCATGCACTGATCACGTGACTGATCATGCACTGATCACGTCTATATCATGCACTGATCACATGACTGCCCATGCACTGATCACGTGGATGATCATACACTAATCATGTAACAGATCATGCACTGATCACGTGGCTGATCATGCACTGATACCGTGACTGAGCATGGACTGATCACATGACTATCATGTAGTGATCACGTGACTTAATGGCGCGGATCATGTGACTGATCATGCGCTGATCATGTTTGCTATCATACACTGATCATGTGCCTCTGGAGGCAATAAACAAAGAGCTGAGTAGGCACGAATCAAACAGTCAGCAGGCAATAATCATGGAACTCAGCTGTGAGGAATCATGCTGCTCAGCTGGCAATAATCAAGCAGCTGAGCATGCAGGAATTACGCAGCACAGCTGACAATTGTCAAGCAGATGACAGGCAGGAATCGTGCAGCTCAGCTGGCAATTGTCAAGCAGATGAGCAGACAGTAATCACTCAGCTCAGCAGGCCCTGATCACGTGACTGAGCATGCACTGATCACGTAACTGATCATGCACTGATCACGTGGCTATCATGCACTGATCACGTGGCTGATCATGCACTGATCACGTGTCTGATCATGCACTGATCACGTGGCTGATCATGCACTGATCACGTAACTGATCATGCACTGATCACGTGGCTGATCATGCACTGATCACGTGGCTATCATGCACTGATCACGTGGCTGATCATGCACTGATCACGTGACTGATCATGCACTGATCACTGGCTATCATGCACTGATCACTGGCTATCATGCACTGATCACGTGGCTGATCATGCACTGATCACGTGACTGATCATGCACTGATCACGTCTATATCATGCACTGATCACGTGACTGATCATGCACTGATCACGTGGATGATCATGCACTGATCACGTGACTGATCATGCACTGATCACGTGGCTATCATGCACTGATCACGTGGCTGATCATGCACTGATCACGTAGCTACATGTACTGATCACGTGACTGATCATGCACTGATCACGTAATTGATCATGCACTGATCACGTGACTGATCATGCACTGATCACGTGACTGATCATGCACTGATCACGTGACTGATCATGCACTGATCACGTGGCTATCATGCACTGATCACGTGACTGATCATGCACTGATCACGTGACTGATCATGCACTGATCACGTGGCTGATCATGCACTGATCACACAGCTATCATGCACTGATCACGTGACTGATCATGCACTGATCACGTGACTGATCATGCACTGATCACGTGGCTTATCATGCACTGATCATGTGACTGATCATGCGCTGATCATGTTTGCTGTCATACACTGATCACGTGCCTCTGGAGGCAATGAACAAAGAGCTGAGTAAGCAGGATTAAGTCAGCAGGTATAATCATGGAACTCAGCTCTGAGAAATCATGCTGCTCAGCTGGCAATAATCAAGTAGATGAGCAGGCAGGAATTACGCAGCACAGGTGGCAATTGTCAAGCAGATGACAGGCAGGAATCGTGCAGCTCAGCTGGCAATTGTCAAGCAGATGAGCAGACAGTAATCACGCAGCTCATCAGGCCCTGATCACGTGACTGAGCATGCACTGTTCACGTGGCTGATCATACACTGATCACGTGACTGATCATGCACTGATCACGTGACTGATCATGCACTGATCACGTGGCTATCATGCACTGATCACGTGGCTGATCATGCACTGATCACGTGACTGATCATGCACTGATCACGTATATCATGCACTGATACATGACTGCACATGCACTGATCACGTGGCTGATCATGCACTGATCACGTGACTGATCATGCACTGATCACGTGACTGATCATGCACTGATCACGTGGCTGATCATGCACTGATCACGTGGCTATCATGCACTGATCACGTGGCTGATCATGCAATGATCACGTAGCTACCATGCACTGGTCACGTGACTGATCATGCACTGATCACGTAACTGATCATGCACTGATCACGTGGCTGATCATGCACTGATCACGTGGCTGATCATGCACTGATCACGTGGCTATCATGCACTGATCACGTGGCTGATCATGCACTGATCACGTGACTGATCATGCACTGATCACGTGGCTATCATGCACTGATCACGTGGCTGATCATGCACTAATCTCGTGTCTGATCACGCAGCTACGATGTACTGGTCACAGAACTGATCATGCACTGATCACGTGACTGATCATGCACTGATCACGTGGCTATCATGCACTGATCACGTGGCTGATCATGCACTGATCACGTAGCTACCATGCACTGGTCACGTGACTGATCATGCACTGATCACGTGACTGATCATGCACTGATCACGTGGCTGATCATGCACTGATCACGTGGCTGATCATGCACTGATCACGTGACTGATCATGCACTGATCACGTGACTGAACATCCACTGATCACGTGGCTGATCATGCACTGATCACGTGACTGATCATGCACTGATCACGTGGCTGATCATGCACTGATCACGTGGCTGATCATGCACTGATCACGTGACTGATCATGCACTGATCACGTGACTGATCATGCACTGATCACGTGGCTATCATGCACTGATCACGTGGCTGATCATGCACTGATCACGTGACTGATCATGCACTGATCACGTGGCTGATCATGCACTGATCACGTGGCTATCATGCACTGATCACGTGGCTGATCATGCACTGATCACGTGACTGATCATGCACTGATCACGTCTATCATGCACTGATCACGTGACTGATCATGCACTGATCACGTGGCTGATCATGCACTGATCACGTGACTGATCATGCACTGATCACGTGGCTATCATGCACTGATCACGTGGCTGATCATGCACTGATCACGTAGCTACCATGTACTGATCACGTGACTGATCATGCACTGATCACGTGACTGATCATGCACTGATCACGTGGCTGATCATGCACTGATCACGTGGCTGATCATGCACTGATCACGTGACTGATCATGCACTGATCACGTGGCTGATCATGCACTGATCACGTGACTGATCATGCACTGATCACGTGGCTGATCATGCACTGATCACGTGACTGATCATGCACTGATCACGTGACTGATCATGCACTGATCACGTGGCTATCATGCACTGATCACGTGGCTGATCATGCACTGATCACGCAGCTATCATGCACTGATCACGTGACTGATCATGCACTGATCACGTGACTGATCATGCACTGATCACGTGGCTTATCATGCACTGATCATGTGACTGATCATGCGCTGATCATGTTTGCTATCATACACTGATCATGTGCCTCTGGAGGCAATGAACAAAGAGCTGAGTAGGCACGAATCAGTCAGCAGGCAATAATCATGGAACTCAGCTGTGAGGAATCATGCTGCTCAGCTGGCAATAATCAAGTAGCTGAGCAGGCAGGAATTATGCAGCACATGTGGCAATTGTCAAGCAGATGACAGGCAGGAATCGTGCAGCTCAGCTGGCAATTGTCAAGCAGATGAGCAGACAGTAATCACGCAGCTCAGCAGGCCCTGATCACGTGACTGAGCATGCACTGTTCACGTGGCTGATCATACACTGATCACGTGACTGATCATGCACTGATCACGTGGCTATCATGCACTGATCACGTGGCTGATCATGCACTGATCACGTGGCTGTCATGCACTGATCACGTGGCTGATCATGCACTGATCACGTGGCTGATCATGCACTGATCACGTGGCTATCATGCACTGATCACGTGGCTGATCATGCACTGATCACGGGACTGATCATGCACTGATCACGGGCTATCATGCACTGATCACATGACTGATCATGCACTGATCACGTGGCTGATCATGCACTGATCACGTGACTGATCATGCACTGATCACGTGACTGATCATGCACTGATCACGTGGCTGATCATGCACTGATCACGTAACTGATCATGCACTGATCACGTGGCTGATCATGCACTGATCACGTGGCTGATCATGCACTGATCACGTGACTGATCATGCACTGATCACGTGACTGATCATGCACTGATCACGTGGCTATCATGCACTGATCACGTGGCTGATCATGCACTGATCACGTGACTGATCATGCACTGATCACGTGGCTATCATGCACTGATCACGTGGCTATCATGCACTGATCACGTGGCTGATCATGCACTGATCACGTGACTGATCATGCACTGATCACGTCTATATCATGCACTGATCACGTGACTGATCATGCACTGATCACGTGGATGATCATGCACTGATCACGTGACTGATCATGCACTGATCACGTGGCTATCATGCACTGATCACGTGGCTGATCATGCAATGATCACGTAGCTACCATGTACTGATCACGTGACTGATCATGCACTGATCACGTGACTGATCATGCACTGATCACGTGGCTGATCATGCACTGATCACGTGACTGATCATGCACTGATCACGTGACTGATCATGCACTGATCACGTGGCTATCATGCACTGATCACGTGGCTGATCATGCACTGATCACGCAGCTATCATGCACTGATCACGTGACTGATCATGCACTGATCACGTGACTGATCATGCACTGATCACGTGGCTTATCATGCACTGATCATGTGACTGATCATGCGCTGATCATGTTTGCTATCATACACTGATCATGTGCCTCTGGAGGCAATGAACAAAGAGCTGAGTAGGCACGAATCAGTCAGCAGGCTATAATCATGGAACTCAGCTGTGAGAAATCATGCTGCTCAGCTGGCAATAATCAAGCAGCTGAGCAGGCAGGAATTACGCAGCACAGCTGGCAATTGTCAAGCAGATGACAGGCAGGAATCGTGCAGCTCAGCTGGCAATTGTCAAGCAGATGAGCAGACAGTAATCACGCAGCTCAGCAGGCCCTGATCACGTGACTGAGCATGCACTGTTCACGTGGCTGATCACACACTGATCACGTGAATGATCATGCACTGATCACGTGGCTATCATGCACTGATCACGTGGCTGATCATGCACTGATCACGTGGCTGTATGCACTGATCACGTGGCTGATCATGCACTGATCACGTGGCTGATCATGCACTGATCACGTGGCTATCATGCACTGATCACGTGGCTGATCATGCACTGATCACGGGACTGATCATGCACTGATCACGGGCTATCATGCACTGATCACATGACTGATCATGCACTGATCACGTGGCTGATCATGCACTGATCACGTGACTGATCATGCACTGATCACGTGACTGATCATGCACTGATCACGTGGCTGATCATGCACTGATCACGTAACTGATCATGCACTGATCACGTGGCTGATCATGCACTGATCACGTGGCTGATCATGCACTGATCACGTGACTGATCATGCACTGATCACGTGACTGATCATGCACTGATCACGTGGCTATCATGCACTGATCACGTGGCTGATCATGCACTGATCACGTGACTGATCATGCACTGATCACGTGGCTATCATGCACTGATCACGTGGCTATCATGCACTGATCACGTGGCTGATCATGCACTGATCACGTGACTGATCATGCACTGATCACGTCTATCATGCACTGATCACGTGACTGATCATGCACTGATCACGTGGCTGATCATGCACTGATCACGTGACTGATCATGCACTGATCACGTGGCTATCATGCACTGATCACGTGGCTGATCATGCAATGATCACGTAGCTACCATGTACTGGTCACGTGACTGATCATGCACTGATCACGTGACTGATCATGCACTGATCACGTGGCTGATCATGCACTGATCACGTGACTGATCATGCACTGATCACGTGACTGATCATGCACTGATCACGTGGCTATCATGCACTGATCACGTGGCTGATCATGCACTGATCACGCAGCTACCATGCACTGATCACGTGACTGATCATGCACTGATCACGTGACTGATCATGCACTGATCACGTGGCTTATCATGCACTGATCATGTGACTGATCATGCACTGATCATGTTTGCTATCATACACTGATCATGTGCCTCTGGAGGCAATGAACAAAGAGCTGAGTAGGCACGAATCAGTCAGCAGGCTATAATCATGGAACTCAGCTGTGATGAATCATGCTGCTCAGCTGGCAATAATCAAGCAGCTGAGCAGGCAGGAATTACGCAGCACAGCTGGCAATTGTCAAGCAGATGACAGGCAGGAATCGTGCAGCTCAGCTGGCAATTGTCAAGCAGATGAGCAGACAGTAATCACGCAGCTCAGCAGGCCCTGATCACGTGACTGAGCATGCACTGTTCACGTGGCTGATCATACACTGATCACGTGACTGATCATGCACTGATCACGTGGCTATCATGCACTGATCACGTGACTGATCATGCACTGATCACGTGGCTGTCATGCACTGATCACGTGGCTGATCATGCACTGATCACGTGGCTGATCATGCACTGATCACGTGGCTATCATGCACTGATCACGTGGCTGATCATGCACTGATCACGGACTGATCATGCACTGATCACGTGCTATCATGCACTGATCACGTGACTGATCATGCACTGATCACGTGGCTGATCATGCACTGATCACGTGACTGATCATGCACTGATCACGTGGCTGATCATGCACTGATCACGTGACTGATCATGCACTGATCACGTGGCTATCATGCACTGATCACGTGGCTGATCATGCACTGATCACGTGGCTGATCATGCACTGATCACGTGACTGATCATGCACTGATCACGTGGCATCATGCACTGATCACGTGGCTGATCATGCACTGATCACGTGACTGATCATGCACTGATCACGTGGCTATCATGCACTGATCACGTGGCTGATCATGCACTGATCACGTAGCTACATGCACTGATCACGTGACTGATCATGCACTGATCACGTGGCTGATCATGCACTGATCACGTGACTGATCATGCACTGATCACGTGACTGATCATGCACTGATCACGTGGCTGATCATGCACTGATCACGTGACTGATCATGCACTGATCACGTGGCTGATCATGCACTGATCACGTGGCTGATCATGCACTGATCACGTGACTGATCATGCACTGATCACGTGACTGATCATGCACTGATCACGTGGCTATCATGCACTGATCACGTGGCTGATCATGCACTGATCACGTGACTGATCATGCACTGATCACGTGACTGATCATGCACTGATCACGTGACTGATCATGCACTGATCACGTGGCTGATCATGCACTGATCACGTGGCTGATCATGCACTGATCACGTGACTGATCATGCACTGATCACGTGACTGATCATGCACTGATCAGTGGCTATCATGCACTGATCACGTGGCTGATCATGCACTGATCACGTGACTGATCATGCACTGATCACTGGCTATCATGCACTGATCACGTGGCTATCATGCACTGATCACGTGGCTGATCATGCACTGATCACGTGACTGATCATGCACTGATCACGTATATCATGCACTGATCACGTGACTGATCATGCACTGATCACGTGGATGATCATGCACTGATCATGTGACTGATCATGCACTGATCACGTGGCTATCATGCACTGATCACGTGGCTGATCATGCACTGATCACGTAGCTATCATGCACTGATCACGTGACTGATCATGCACTGATCACGTAACTGATCATGCACTGATCACGTGACTGATCATGCACTGATCACGTGACTGATCATGCACTGATCACGTGACTGATCATGCACTGATCACGTGGCTATCATGCACTGATCACGTGGCTGATCATGCACTGATCACGTAGCTACCATGCACTGATCACGTGACTGATCATGCACTGATCACGTAATTGATCATGCACTGATCACGTGGCTGATCATGCACTGATCACGTGGCTGATCATGCACTGATCACGTGACTGATCATGCACTGATCACGTGACTGATCATGCACTGATCACGTGGCTATCATGCACTGATCACGTGGCTGATCATGCACTGATCACGTGCCTGATCATGCACTGATCACATGACTGATCATGCACTGATCACGTGACTGATCATGCACTGATCACGTGGCTATCATGCACTACTCACGTGGCTGATCATGCAATGATCATGTAGCTACCATGTACTGGTCACGTGACTGATCATACACCCCTCAGGTGACGGATCATGCACTGATCACGTGGCTATCATGCACTGATCACGTGGCTGATCATGCACTGATCACGTGCCTGATCATGCACTGATCACGTGACTGATCATGCACTGATCACGTGGCTGATCATGCACTGATCACGTGGCTGATCATGCACTGATCACGTGGCTGATCATGCACTGATACCGTGACTGAGCATGGACTGATCACATGACTATCATGTAGTGATCACGTGACTTAATGGCACTGATCATGTGACTGATCATGCGCTGATCATGTTTGCTATCATACACTGATCATGTGCCTCTGGAGGCAATAAACAAAGAGCTGAGTAGGCACGAATCAAACAGTCAGCAGGCAATAATCATGGAACTCAGCTGTGAGGAATCATGCTGCTCAGCTGGCAATAATCAAGCTGATGAGCAGGAATTACGCAGCACAGCTGGCAATTGTCAAGCAGATGACAGGCAGGAACTGATCACGTGGCTGGTCATGCACAGATCACGTGACTGATCATGCACTGATCACGTGACTGATCATGCACTGATCACGTGACTGATCATGCACTGATCACGTGGCTGATCATGCACTGATCACGTGGCTGATCATGCACTGATCACGTGGCTGATCATGCACTGATCACGTGGCTGATCATGCACTGATCACGTGGCTGATCATGCACTGATCACGTGACTGATCATGCACTGATCACGTGGCTGATCATGCACTGATCACGTGGCTGATCATGCACTGATCACGTGGCTGATCATGCACTGATCACGTGGCTGATCATGCACTGATCACGTGGCTGATCATGCACTGATCACGTGACTGATCATGCACTGATCACGTGACTGATCATGCACTGATCACGTGGCTATCATGCACTGATCACGTGGCTGATCATGCACTGATCACGTGACTGATCATGCACTGATCACGGGCTATCATGCACTGATCACATGACTGATCATGCACTGATCACGTGGCTGATCATGCACTGATCACGTGGCTGATCATGCACTGATCACGTGGCTGATCATGCACTGATCACGTGACTGATCATGCACTGATCACGTGACTGATCATGCACTGATCACGTGGCTATCATGCACTGATCACGTGGCTATCATGCACTGATCACGTGACTGATCATGCACTGATCACGTGACTGATCATGCACTGATCACGTGGCTGATCATGCACTGATCACGTAACTGATCATGCACTGATCACGTGGCTGATCATGCACTGATCACGTGGCTGATCATGCACTGATCACGTGACTGATCATGCACTGATCACGTGACTGATCATGCACTGATCACGTGGCTATCATGCACTGATCACGTGGCTGATCATGCACTGATCACGTGACTGATCATGCACTGATCACGTGACTGATCATGCACTGATCACGTGACTGATCATGCACTGATCACGTGGCTGATCATGCACTGATCACGTGGCTGATCATGCACTGATCACGTGACTGATCATGCACTGATCACGTGGCTGATCATGCACTGATCACGTGGCTGATCATGCACTGATCACGTGACTGATCATGCACTGATCACGTGACTGATCATGCACTGATCACGTGGCTGATCATGCACTGATCACGTGGCTGATCATGCACTGATCACGTGGCTATCATGCACTGATCACGTGGCTGATCATGCACTGATCACGTAGCTACCATGCACTGATCACGTGACTGATCATGCACTGATCACGTGACTGATCATGCACTGATCACGTGGCTATCATGCACTGATCACGTGACTGATCATGCACTGATCACGTCTATATCATGCACTGATCACGTGACTGATCATGCACTGATCACGTGGCTGATCATGCACTGATCACGTGACTGATCATGCACTGATCACGTGGCTATCATGCACTGATCACGTGGCTGATCATGCACTGATCACGTAGCTACCATGTACTGATCACGTGACTGATCATGCACTGATCACGTGACTGATCATGCACTGATCACGTGGCTATCATGCACTGATCACGTGACTGATCATGCACTGATCACGTCTATATCATGCACTGATCACGTGACTGATCATGCACTGATCACGTGGATGATCATACACTAATCACGTGACAGATCATGCACTGATCACGTGGCTATCATGCACTGATCACGTGGCTGATCACACACTGATCACGTGACTGATCATGCACTGATCACGTGACTGATCATGCACTGATCACGTGGCTATCATGCACTGATCACGTGGCTATCATGCACTGATCACGTGGCTGATCACACGTATCACGTGACTGATCATGCACTGATCACGTGGCTGATCATGCACTGATCACGTGGCTATCATGCACTGATCACGTGGCTGATCATGCAATGATCACGTAGCTACCATGCACTGGTCACGTGACTGATCATGCACTGATCACGTAACTGATCATGCACTGATCACGTGACTGATCATGCACTGATCACGTGACTGATCATGCACTGATCACGTGACTGATCATGCACTGATCACGTGGCTATCATGCACTGATCACGTGGCTGATCATGCACTGATCACGTGGCTATCATGCACTGATCACGTGACTGATCATGCACTGATCACATGACTGATCATGCACTGATCACGTGGCTTATCATGCACTGATCATGTGACTGATCATGCGCTGATCATGTTTGGTATCATACACTGATCATGTGCCTCTGGAGGCAATGAACAAAGAGCTGAGTAGGCACGAATCAGTCAGCAGGCTATAATCATGGAACTCAGCTGTGAGAAATCATGCTGCTCAGCTGGCAATAATCAAGCAGCTGAGCAGGCAGGAATTACGCAGCACAGCTGGCAATTGTCAAGCAGATGACAGGCAGGAATCGTGCAGCTCAGCTGGCAATTGTCAAGCAGATGAGCAGACAGTAATCACGCAGCTCAGCAGGCCCTGATCACGTGACTGAGCATGCACTGTTCACGTGGCTGATCACACACTGATCACGTGACTGATCATGCACTGATCACGTGGATATCATGCACTGATCACGTGGCTGATCATACACTGTTCACGTGTCTGACCATGCACTGATCACGTGGCTGATCATACACTGCTCACGTAACTGATCATGCACTGATCACGTGGCTATCATGCACTGATCACGTGGCTGATCATGCACTGATCACGTGGCTGATCACACACTGTCACGTGACATATCATGCACTGATCACGTGGCACTCATGCACTGATCACGTGGCTGATCATACACTGATCACGTAACTGATCATGCACACATCACGTGGCTATCATGCACTGATCACGTGGCTGTCATGCAATGATCACGTAGCTACAATATACTGATCACGTGACTGATCATGCACTGATCACGTGAATGATCATGCACTGATCACGTGACTGATCATGCACTGATCACGTGACTGATCATGCACTGATCACGTGGCTATCATGCACTGATCACGTGGCTGATCATGCACTGATCACGTGACTGATCATGCACTGATCACGTGACTGATCATGCACTGATCACGTGGCTATCATGCACTATCACGTGGCTGATCATGCAATGATCATGTAGCTACCATGTACAGGTCACGTGAATGATCATACACCCATCAGGTGACTGATCATGCACTGATCACGTGGCTATCATGCACTGATCACGTGACTGATCATGCACTGATCACGTCTATATCATGCACTGATCACATGACTGCCCATGCACTGATCACGTGGATGATCATACACTAATCATGTGACAGATCATGCACTGATCACGTGGCTGATCATGCACTGATACCGTGACTGAGCATGGACTGATCACATGACTATCATGTAGTGATCACGTGACTTAATGGCGCTGATCATGTGACTGATCATGCGCTGATCATGTTTGCTATCATACACTGATCATGTGCCTCTGGAGGCAATAAACAAAGAGCTGAGTAGGCACGAATCAAACAGTCAGCAGGCAATAATCATGGAACTCAGCTGTGAGGAATCATGCTGCTCAGCTGGCAATAATCAAGCAGCTGAGCAGGCAGGAATTACGCAGCACAGCTGGCAATTGTCAAGCAGATGACAGGCAGGAATCGTGCAGCTCAGCTGGCAATTGTCAAGCAGATGAGCAGACAGTAATCACGCAGCTCAGCAGGCCCTGATCACGTGACTGAGCATGCACTGTTCACGTGGCTGATCATACACTGATCACGTGATTGATCATGCACTGATCACTTGGATATCATGCACTGATCACGTGGCTGATCATACACTGTTCTCGTGTCTGACCATGCACTGATCACGTGGCTGATCATACACTGCTCACGTAACTGATCATGCACTGATCACGTGGCTATCATGCACTGATCACGTGGCTGATCATGCACTGATCACGTAACTGATCATGCACACATCACGTTTCTATCATGCACTGCTCATGTGGCTCGTCATGGAATGATCACGTAGCTATCATATACTGGTCACGTGACTGATTATGAACAGATCACGTAAATGATCACGCACTGTTCACGTGACTGATCATGTACTGATCACGTGACTGATCATGCACTGATCACGTGGCTGATCATGCACTGATCACGTAATTGATCATGCATTTATCATTTGGCTGATCATGCACTGATCACGTGGCTGATCATGCACTGATCACGTGGCTGATCATGCACTGATCACGTGACTGATCATGCACTGATCACGTGGATATCATTCACTGATCACTTGGCTGGTCATACACAGATCACATAAATGATCACGCACTGTTCACATGACTGATCATGCACTGATCACGTGACTGATCATGCACTGATCACGTGGCTGATCATGCACTGATCACGTGGCTGATCATGCACTGATCACGTAACTGATCATGCACTTATCATTTGGCTGATCATGCACAGATCACGTAAATGATCACGCACTCTTCACGTGACTGATCATGCACTGATCACGTGGCTGATCATGCACTGATCACGTGGCTATCATGCACTGTTAAGGTGGCTATCATGCACTACTCACGTGGCTGATCATGCAATGATCATGTAGCTACCATGTACAGGTCACGTGAATGATCATACACCCCTCAGGTGACTGATCATGCACTGATCACGTGGCTATCATGCACTGATCACGTGACTGATCATGCACTGATCACGTGGCTATCATGCACTACTCACGTGGCTGATCATGCAATGATCATGTAGCTACCATGTACAGGTCACGTGAATGATCATACACCCCTCAGGTGACTGATCATGCACTGATCACGTGGCTATCATGCACTGATCACGTGACTGATCATGCACTGTTCATGTCTATATCATGCACTGATCACATGACTGCCCATGCACTGTTCACATGGCTGATCACACACTTATCAAGTGACTGATCATGCACTGATCACGTGGCTATCATGCACTGATCACCTGGCGATCATGTACTGATCACGTGACTGATCATGCACTGATAACCTGTCTATCATGCACTGATCACTTGGCTGGACATACACTGAACACGTGCCTGATCATGCACTGATCACGTGGCTGATCATGCACTGATACCGTTACTGAGCATGGACTGATCACATGAACTAACATGTAGTGATCACGTGACTTAATGGCTCTGATCATGTGACTGATCATGCGCTGATCATGTTTGCTAAAATACACTGATCATGTGCCTCTGGAGGCAATAAACAAAGAGCTCAGTAGGCACGAATCAAACAGTCAGCAGGCAATAATCATGGAACTCAGCTGTAAGGAATCATGCTGCTCAGCTGGCAATAATCAAGCTGATGAGCAGGAATTAGGCAGCACAGCTGGCAATTTTCAGCAGATGACAGGGCAGGATACTGATTACTTGGCTGGTCATACACAGATCACGTAAATGATCACGCACTGTTCACGTGACTGATCATATACTGATCACGTGACTGATCATGCACTGATCACGTGGCTGATCATGCACTGATCACGTGGCTGATCATGCAATGATCACGTAATTGATCATGCACTTATCATTTGGCTGATCATGCACAGATCACGTAAATGATCACGCACTCTTCACGTGACTGATCATGTACTGATCACGTGACTGATCATGCACTGATCACGTGGCTGATCATGCACTGATTACGTAATTGATCATGCACTTATCATTTGGCTGATCATGCACAGATCACGTAAATGATCACACACCTATCACGTGACTGATCATGAACTGATCATGTGACTGATCATGCACTGATCACGTAGCTATCTTGCACTGATCACTTGGCTGATCATACACTCATCACGGGACTGATCGTGCACTGATCACGGCGCTATCATGCATTGACTACATGACTCCACATGCACTGATCACATGGATGATCATGCACTGATCACGTGACTGACCATGCACTGATCACGTGACTGATCAGGCACTGATCAAATGGCTGATCATGCACTGATCACGTGGCTATCATGCACTGTTAACGTGAGTGATCATGCACTTATCACGTGACTGATCATGCACTGATCTCGTGGTTATCATGCACGGCTCATGTGGCTGATCATGCAATGATCACCTAGCTATCATATACTGGCCACGTGACTGATCATGCACTGATCACGTAGTTTATCATGCACTGATCATGTGGCTGATCATGCACTGATCACGTGACTGATCATGCACTGATCACGTGGCTATCGTGCACTGATCACTTGGCTGGTCCTACACGGATCACGTGCCTGGTCATGCACAGATTACATGACTGATCATGCACTGAACACGTGACTGATCATGCACTGATCACGTGGCTATCATGCACTACTCACGTGGCTGATCATGCAATGATCATGTAGCTACCATGTACCGGTCAGGTAACTGATCATACACCCATCAGGTGACGGATCATGCACTGATCACGTGGCTATCATGCACTGTTCACGTGGCTGGTCATACACTGATCACCTGCCTGGTCATGCACAGATCACGTGACAAATCATGAACTGATCACATAGCTTCCATGAACTGATCACCTGGCTGATCATGCACTGATCACGTGGCTGATCATGCACTGTTACCGTGACTGAGCATGGACTGATCACATGACTATCATGTAGTGATCACGTGACTTAATGGCTCTGAACATGTGACTGATCATGCACTGATCATGTTTGCTATCATACACTGATCATGTGCCTCTGGAGGCAATAAACAAAGAGCTCAGTAGGCAAGAATCAAACAGTCAGCAGGCAATAATCATGGAACTCAGCTGTGAGGAATCATGCTGCTCAGCTGGCAATAATCAAGCAGCTGAGCAGGCAGGAATTACGCAGCACAGCTGTCAATTGTCAAGCAGATGACAGGCAGGAATCGTGCAGCTCAGCTGGCAATTGTCAAGCAGATGAGCAGACAGTAATCACGCAGCTCAGCAGGCCCTGATCACGTGACTGAGCATGCACTGTTCACGTGGCTGATCATACACTGATCACGTGATGATCATGCACTGATCACTTGGATATCATGCACTGATCACATGGCTGATCATACACTGTTCACGTGTCTGACCATGCACTGATCACGTGGCTGATCATACAGTGCTAAGGTAACTGATCATGCACTGATCACGTGGCTATCATGGACTGATCACGTGGCTGAACATGCACTGTTCACGTGGCTGATCACACACCTGTCACGTGACATATCATGCACTGATCACGTGGCACTCATGCACAGATCACGTGACTGATCATGCACAGATCACGTGACTGATCCTGCACTGATCACGTGGCTCATCATGCACTGATCATGTGGCTCTCATGCACTGATCTGTGGCTATCATGCACTGATCACGTGGCTATCATGCACTGATCACGTGGCTGATCACGCAATGATCACATAGCTACCATGTACTGGTCACGTGACTGATCATGCACTGAACACGTAATTGATCCTGCACTGATTACATGGCTCATCACGCACTGATCAGGTGGCTGATCACACACTGATCACGAGATTGATCATGCACTGATCACTTGGATATCATGCACTGATCACGTGGCTGATCATACACTGTTCACGTGTCTGACCATGCACTGCTCACGTGGCTGATCATACACTGCTCACGTAACTGATCATGCACTGATCACTTGGCTATCATGCACTGAATACGTGGCTGAACATGCACTGATCACGTGGCTGACCACACACCTGTTCACGTGACATATCATGCACTGATCACGTGGCACTCATGCACTGATCACGTGGCTGATCATACTCTGCTCACGTAACTCATCATGCACACATCACGTGGCTATCATGCACTGCTCACGTGGCTCGTCATGGAATGATCACATTGCTCCCATATACTGGTCACGTGACTGATCATGCACAGATCACGTAAATGATCATGCACTGTTCATATGACTGATCATGTACTGATCACGTGACTGATCATGCACAGATCACGTGGCTATCATGCTCTGCTCACGTGGCTGATCATGCAATGATCACGTAGCAACCATGTACTGGTCACGTGACTGATCATGCACTGATCATGTAATTGATCCTGCACTGATCACGTGGCTCATCATGCACTGATCACGTGGCTGATCATGCACTGATCACGTGACTGATCATGCACTGATCACGTGACTGATCATGCACTGATCACGTGGCTATCATGCAGTGATCACGTGGCTATCATGCAGTGATCAAGTGGATATCATGCACTGATCACGTGGCTGATCACACACTATCACATGACTGATCATGCACTGATCACGTGGCTCTCATGCAGTGATCACGTGGCTATCATGCACTGATCACGTGGCTGATCATGCAATGATCACGTAGCTACCATGTACTTGTCACGTGACTGATCATGCACTGATCACGTAATTGATCCTGCACTGATCACATGGCTCATCACGCACTAATCAGGTGGCTGATCACACACGTATCACGTGACTGATCATGTACAGATCACGTGAATAATCATGAAGTGATCACGTGGCTATCCTGCACTTATCACGTGGTATCATGCACTGATCACGTGGCTATCATGCACTGATCACTTGTCTGGACATACACTGATCACGTGCCTGGTCATGCACTGATCACGTGGCTGATCATGCACTGATCACGTGACTAAACATGCACTAATCTCGTGTCTGATCATGCACTGATCACGTGGCTATCATGCGCTGCTCACGTGGATGATCATGCGATGATCATGCAGCTACCATGTACAGGTCACGTGAAAGATCATACACCCATCAGGTGACTGATCATGCACTGATCACGTGGCTGATCACACACGTATCACGTGACTGATCATGCACTGGTCACGTGGCTATCATGCACTGATCACGTGACTGATCATGCACAGATCACGTGACTGATCATGCACAGATCACGTGACTGATCCTGCACTGATCACGTGGCTCATCATGCACTGATCATGTGGCTATCATGCACTGATCACGTGGCTTATCATGCAACGATCACGTAGCAACCATGTACTGGTCACGTGACTGATCATGCACTGATCACGTAATTGATCCTGCACTGATCACGTGGCTCATCATGCACTGATCACGTGGCTGATCATCCACTGATCACGTGACTGATCATGCACTGATCACGTGACTGATCATGCACTGATCACGTGACTAATCATGAAGTGATCACGTGGCTATCCTTCACTGATCACGTCGATATCATGCACTGATCACGTGGCTGATCATGCAATGATCACGTAGCTACCATGCACTGATCATGTGACTGATCATGCACTGATCACGTGGCTGATCATGCAATGATCACGTAGCTACCATGCACTGGTCACGTGACTGATCATGCACTGATCACGTGGCTATCATGCACTGCTCACGTGGCTGATCATGCAATGATCACGCAGCTACCATGTACTGGTCACATGACTGATCATGCACTGATCACGTAATTGATCATGCACTGATCACCTGGCTTATCATGCATTGATCATGTGACTGATCATGTGCTGATCATGTTTGGTTTCACACACTGACCATGTGCCTCTGGAGGCAAAGAACATAGAGCTGAGTAGGCAGGAAACAGTCACCAGGCTATAATCATGGAACTCAGCTCTGAGAAATCATGCTGCTCAGCTGGCAAGAATCAAGTAGATGAGCAGGCAGGAATTATGCAGCACAGGTGGCAATTGTCAAGGAGATGGCAGGCAGGAATCGTGCAGCTCAGCTGGCAATTGTCAAGCAGATGAGCAGACAGTAATCACGCAGCTCAGCAGGCCCTGATCACGTGACTGAGCATGCACTGTTCACATGGCTGATCACACACCTATCACGTGACTGATCATGCACTGATCACGTGGCTCTCATGCACTGATCACGTGATTGCGCATGCTTTGTTCACGTTATAGTATGCACTGATCACGTGGCTATCATGCACTGATGACGTGGCTAATCATGAACTGATCATATGACTGATCATGCACAGATCACGTAGCTATCTTGCACTGATCACTTGGCTGATCATACACTCATCACGGGACTGATCGTGTGATGATCACGCAGCTACCATGTACTGGTCACATGACTGATCATGCACTAGTCAGCAGGCAATAATCATGGAACTCAGGTGTGAGGAATCATGCTGCTCAGCTGGCAATAATCAAGCAAATGAGCAGACAGTAATCACGCAGCTCAGCAGGCCCTGATCACGTGACTGAGCATGCACTGTTCACGTGGCTGATCACACACCTATCATGTGACTGATCATGCACTGATCACGTGGCTCTCATGCACTTATCACGTGATTGCGGATGCACTGATCACGTAATTGTCATGCACTGATCACGTGGCTATCATGTACTGATGACGTAGCTCATCATGCACTGATCATGTGACAGATCATGCACTGATCACGTAGCTATCTTGCACTGATCACTTGGCTGATCATACACTCATCTCGGGAATGATCATGAACTGATCATGGCGGTATCATGCACTGGTCACGTGGATATCATGCACTGATCACGTGGCTGATCACACACGTATCACGTGACTGATCATGCGCTGATCACGTGGCTATCCTGCACTGATCACGTGGCTGCTCATACACTGATCACGTGCCTGGTCAGGCACAGATCACGTGACTACTCATGAAGTGATCACGTGGCTATCATGAACTGAACACGTGGCTATGATACACTTATCACATGGCTGATCACACACGTATCACGTGACTGATCATGCACTGGTCACCTGGCTATCATGCACTGATCACGTGGCTATCATGCACTGATCACGTGGATATCATGCACTGTTCACGTGGTTATCATACACTGACCACGTGGCGGATCATGCAATGATGACCTAGCTACCATGTACTGGTCACGTGACTGATCATGCGCTGATTACGTAATTGATCATGCACTGATCACGTGGCTGATCGTGCACTGATCACGTGACTGATCATGCACTGATTACGTGACTGATCATGCACTGATCACGTGGCTATCATGCACTGATAACGTGGCTGATCATACAATGTTCACATAGCTACCATGTACTGGTCACGTGACTGATCATGCACTGATCACGTAGTTGATCATGCACTGATCACGTGGCTGATCATACACTGATCACGTGCCTGGTCAGGCACAGATCACGTGACTACTCATGAAGTGATCACGTGGCTATCATGCACTGGTTACGTGGCTATCATGCACTGATCACGTGTCTATCATGCACAGATCACGTGGCTGATCATGCAAAAGTCCCGTAGCTACCATTTACTGGTCACATGCCTGATCATGCACTGATCACATAATTGATCATGCACTGATCACGTGGCTGATCATGCACTGATCACGTGACTGATCATGCACTAATCACGTGACTCATCATGCACTGGTCACGTGGCTATCATGCACTGCTCACGTGGCTGATCATGCAATGAGCATGCAGCTACCATGTTCTGGTCACATGAATGATCATGCACTGATCACGTAATTGATCATGCACTGATCAACTGGCTTATCATGCATTGATCTTGTGACTGACCATGTGCTTATCATGTTTGGTGTCATACACTGATCATGTGCCTCTGGAGGCAATGGACAAAGAGCTGAGTAGGCAGGAATCAGTCAGCAGGCAATAATCATGGAACTCAGTTCTGAGAAATCATGCTGCTCAGCTGGCAATAATCAAGTAGAGGAGCAGGCAGGAATTACGCAGCACAGGTGGCAATTGTCAAGGAGATGACAGGCAGGAATCGTGCAGCTCAGCTGGCAATTGTCAAGCAGATGAGCAGACAGTAATCACGCAGCTCAGCAGGCCCTGCTCACGTGACTGAGCATGCACTGTTCACGTGGCTGATCACACACCTATCACGTGACTGATGATGCACTGATCACGTGGCCCTCATGCACTGATCACGTGATTGCGGATGTACTGATCACGTGATTGTTTGCATTGATCACATGGCTATCATGTACTGATGACGTAGCTGATCATGCACTGATCACGTAGCTATCTTTCACTGATCACTTGGCTGATCATACACTCATATCGGGACTGATCAGGCACTGATCATGGCGCTATCATGCACTGATCACGTGGATATCATGCACTGGTAACGTGGCTGATCACACAGGTATCACGTGACTGATCATGCACTGATCACGTGGCTATCATGCACTGATCATGTGGCTGTCATGCACTGATATCATGCACTGATCACGTGGCTGATCACACACATATCACGTGACTGATCATGCACTGATCACGTGACTATCATGCACTGATCACGTGGCTATCATGCACTGATCACGTGGCTGATCATGCAATGATCACGTAGCTACCATGTACTGGTCACGTGACTGATCATGCACTGATCACGTAATTGATCCTGCACTGATCACGTGGCTCATCACACACTGATCACGTGGCTGATCACACACTGATCACGTGACTGATCATATACAGGTCACGTGACTAATCATGAAGTGATCATGTGGCTATCCTGCACTGATTACGTGGATATCATGCACTGATCACGTGGCTAATCACAAACGTATCACTTGACTGATCATGCACTGATCACGTAGCTATTTTGCATTGATCACTTGGCTGATCATACACTCTTCACGGGACTGATCATGCACTGATCACGGCGCTATCATGCATTGATTGCATGACTCCACATGCACTGATAACGTGGTTGATCATACACTGATCACATGACTCATCATGCACTGATCACGTGACTGATCATGCACTGATCATTTGGCTATCATGCACTGATTACTTGGCTGATCATTCACTGATCACGTGACTGATCATCTGGCTATCATGCACTCATTACCTGGCTATTGTGCACTGATCACGTGGTTGATCATACACTGATCACGAGACTGATCATGCACTGATCATGTCTATATCATGCACTGATCACATGACTGCCCATGCACTGATTACGTGGATGATCATACACTGATCATGTGATAGATCATGCAGTGATCACGTGGCTATCATGCACTGATCAAGTGGTTGATCATACTCTGCTCCCGAAACAGATCATGAACTGCTCACGTGGCTATCATGCACTGCTCACGTGGCTGAACAGGCAATGATCACGTAGCTACCATGTACTGGTCACGTGAGTGATCATGCACTGATCACGTAATTGATCATGCACTGATCAGGTGACTTATCATGCACTGTTCACGTGACTGATCATCCACTGATCATGTGACTGATCATGCACTGATCTCATGGCTATAATGCATGGCTCACGTGGCTGATCATGCAATGATCACCTAGCTACCATGTACTGGTCCCGTGACTGATCATGCACTGATCATGTGGCTGATCATGCACTGATCACGTGGCTGATCATCCACTGATCACGTGACTGATCATGCACTGATCACGTGACTGATCATGCACTGATCACGTGGCTATCATGCACTGATCACTTGGCTGGTCATACACTGATCTCGTGCCTGGTCATGCACAGATTACATGACTGAACATGCTCTGATCACGTGATTGACCATGCACTGATCACGTGGCTATCATGCACTACTCACGTGATTGATCATGCAATGATCATGTAGCTACCATGTATCGGTCAGATGACTGATCATACACCCATCAGGTGACGGATCATGCATTGATCACGTGGCTATTATGCACTGTTCACGTGGCTGATCATACACTGATCACCTGCCTGGTCATGCACAGATCACGTGACTAATCATGAACTGATCACGTAGCTATCATGCACTGATCACCTGGCTGATCAGGCACTGATCACGTGGCTATCATGCAATGATCACGTGGCTATCATGCACTGATGACGTGGCTGATCATGCACTGATACCGTGACTGAGCATGGACTGATCCCATGAGTATCATGTAGTGATCACGTGACTTAATGGCGCTGATCATGTGACTGATCATGGGCTGATCATGTTTGCTATCATACACTGATCATGTGCCTCTGGAGGCAATAAACAAAGAGCTGAATAGGCACGAATCAAACAGTCAGCAGGCAATAATCATGGAACTCAGCTGTGAGGAATCAAGCTGCTCAGCTGGCAATAATCAAGCAGCTGAGCAGGCAGGAATTACGCAGCACAGCTGGCAATTGTCAAGCAGATGACAGGCAGGAATCGTGCAGCTCAGCTGGCAATTGTCAAGCAGATGAGCAGACAGTAATCAAGAGGCTCAGCAGGCCATGATGACGTGACTGAGCATGCACTGTTCACGTGGCAGATCATACACTGATCACGTGATTGATTATGCACTGATCACTTGGACATCATGCACTGATCACGTGGCTGATCATACACTGTTCACGTGTCTGACCATGCACTGATCACGTGGCTGATCATACACTGCTCACGTAACTGATCATGCACTGATCACGTGGCTATCATGCACTGATCACGAGGCTGATCATGCAATGATCACGTAGCTATCTTTCACTGATCACTTGGCTGATCATACACTCATCTCGGGACTGATCAGGCACTGATCATGGCGCTATCATGCACTGATCACGTGGATATCATGCACTGGTAACGTGGCTGATCACACAGGTATCACGTGACTGATCATGCACTGATCACGTGGCTATCATGCACTGATCACGTGGCTGTCATTCACTGATATCATGCACTGATCACGTGGCTGATCATGCACATATCACGTGACTGATCATGCACTGATCACGTGACTATCATGCACTGATCACGTGGCTGATCATGCACTGTTCACGTGTCTGACCATGCACTGATCACGTGGCTGATCATACACTGCTCACGTAACTGATCATGCACTGATCACGTGGCTATCATGCACTGATCACGTGGCTGATCATGCAATGATCACGTAGCTATCATGTAGTGGTCACGTGTCTGATCATGCACTGATCACGTAATTGGTAATGCACTGATCACGTGGCTGATCATGCACTGATCACGTGACTCATCATGCACTGATCACGTGACTGATAATGCACTGATCATCTGGCTATCATGCACTCATTACCTGGATATCGTGCACTGATCACGTGCTTGATCATACACTGATCACGAGACTGATCATGCACTGATAACGTCTATATCATGCACTGATCACATGACTGCCATGCACTGATTATGTGGATGATCATACACTGATCATGTGATAGATCATGCAGTGATCACGTGGCTATCATGCACTGATCAAGTGGTTGATCATACTCTGCTTCTGAAAGAGATCATGCACTGATCACGTGGCTATCATGCACTGCTCACGTGGCTGAACAGGCAATGATCACGTGGCTACCATGTACTGATCACGTGAGTGATCATGCACTGATCACGTAATTGATCATGCACTGATCAGGTGACTTATCATGCACTGTTCACGTGACTGATCATGCACTGATCAGGTGACTGATCATGTACAGATCACGTGATTAATCATGAAGTGATCGTGTGGCTATCCTGCAGTGATCACGTGGATATCATGCACTGATAACGTCAATGATCACACACGTATCACGTGACTGATCATGCACTGATAATGTGGCTATCATGCACTACTCACGTGGCTGATCATGCAATGATCATGTAGCTACCATGTACGGTCATGTGACTGATCATACACCAATCAGGTGACTGATCATGCACTGATCACGTGGCTATCATGCACTGTTCAAGTGGCTGATCATGCAATGATAACCTAGCTACCATGTACCAGTCACGTGACTGATCATGCACTGATCACGTAATTGATCATGCACTGATCACCTGGCTTGTCATGCATTGATCATGTGACTGATCATGCGCTGATCATGTTTGGTGTCATACACTTATCATGTGCCTCTGGAGGCAATGAACATAGAGCTGAGTAGGCAGGAATCAGTCAGCAGGCAGTAATCATGGAACTCAGCTCTGAGAAATCATGCTGCTCAGCTGGCAATAATCAAGTAGATGAGCAGGCAGGAATTACCCAGCACAGGTGGCAATTGTCAAGGAGATGACAGGCAGGAATCGTGCAGCTCAGCTGGCAATTTTCAAGCAGATGAGCAGACAGAAATCACGCAGCTCAGCAAGCCCTGATCACGTGACTGAGCATGCACTGTCCACGTGGCTGATCACACACCTATCACGTGACTGATCATGCACATATCACGTGGCTCTCATGCACTGATCACGTGATTGCGGATGCACTGATCACGTAATTGTATGCACTGATCACGTGGCTATCATATACTGATGACGTAGCTGATCATGCACTGATCATGTGACTGATCATGTACTGATCACGTAGCTATCTTGCACTGATCACTTGGCTGATCATACACTCAACACAGGAGTGATCATGCAAAGATCATGGCGGTATCATGCACTGATCACGTGGATATCATGCACTGATCACGTGGCTGATCATACAGTGATCACGTGACTGATCATGCACTGATCACGTGGCTATCCTGCACTGATCACGTGGCTATCATGCACTGATATCATGCACTGATCACGTGGCTGATCACACACATATCACGTGACTGATCATGCACTGATCACGTGAATATCATGCACTGATCACGTGGCTATCATGCACAGATCACTGGCTGATCATGGAATGATCACGTAGCTACCATGTACTGGTCACGTGACTGATCATGCACTGATCACGTAATTGATCCTGCACTGATCACGTGGCTCATCATGCACTGATCACGTGGCTGATCACACACGTGTCACGTGACTGATCATGTACAGATCACGTGACTAATCATGAAGTGATCATGAGGCTATCCTTCACTGATCACGTGGATATCATGCAATGATCACGTGGCTGATCACACACGTATCACGTGACTGATCATGCACTGATCACGTGGCTATCATGCACTGATCACGTGGCTATCATGCACTGATCACGTGGCTGATCATGCAATGATCACCTAGCTACCATGTAGTGGTCACGTGATTGATCATGCACTGATCATGTAATTGATCATGCACTGATCACCTGGCTTATCATGCATTAATCATGTGACTGATCATGCGCTGATCATGTTTGGTGTCATATACTGATCATGTGCCTCTGGAAGCAATGAACATAGAGCTGAGTAGGCAGGAATCAGTCAGCAGGCCATAATCGTGGAATTCAGCTGTGAGGAATCATGCTGCTCACCTGGCAATAATCAAGTAGATGAACAGGCAGGAATTACGCAGCACAGTTGGCAATTGTCAAGAAGATGACAGGCAGGAATCGTGCAGCTCAGCTGGCAATTGTCAAGCAGATGAGCAGACAGTAATCACGCAGCTCAGCAGACCCTGATCACGTGACTGAGCATGCACAGTTCACGAGGCTGATCACACACCTATCACGTGACTGATCATGCACTGATCACGTGGCTCTCATGCACTGATCACGTGATTGCGGATGCAATGATCTCGTCATTGTATGCACTGATCACGTGGCTATCATGTACCGATGACGTAGCTGATCATGCACTGATCATGTGATTGATCATGCACTGATCACGTAGCTATCTTGCACTGATCACTTGGCTGATCATACACTCATCACGGGACTGATCATGCACTGATCATGGCGCTATCATGCACTGATCACGTGGCTATCATGCACTGATCACGTGGCTGATCACACACGTATCACGTGACTGATCATGCACTGATCACGTGGCTATCATGCACTGATCACGTGGCTATCATGCACTGATCATGCACTGATCACGTGGCTGATCACACATATATCACGTGACTGATCATGCACTGATCACGTGACTACCATGCACTGATCTCGTGCTATCATGCACTGATCACGTGGCTGATCATGCAATGATCACGTAGCTACCATGTACTGGTCACGTGACTGATCATGCACTGATCACATAATTGATCATGCGTGTTCACGTGGCTGATCATTCACTGATCACATTACTGATCATGCACTGTTCACGTGGCTGTTCATACACTGATCACGTGATTGATCATGCACTGATCACGTGGATATCATGCACTGATCACGTGGCTGATCATGCACTGTTCACGTGTCTGACCATGCACTGCTCACGTGGCTGATCTTACACTGCTCAAGTAACTGATCATGCATTGATCACGTGGCTATCATGCACTGTTCACGTGGCTGATCACACACCTGTCACGTGACTGATCATGCACTGATCAGGTGGCACTCATGCACTGATCACGTGGCTGATCGTGCAATGATCACGTAGCTACCATGTACTGGTCACGTGACTGATCTTGCACTGATCACGTAATTGATCCTGCACTGATCACGTGGCTCATCACGCACTGATCACGTGGCTGATCACACACGTATCATGTGACTGATCATGTACAGATCACGTGACTATCATGAAGTGATCACGTGGCTATCCTGCCCTGATCACGTGGATATCATGCACTGATCACGTGGCTGATAACACACGTAACACATGACTGATCATGCACTGATCACGTGGCTATCATGCACTGATCACGTGGCTATCATGCACTGATCATGCACTGATCACGTGGCTGATCATGCACATATCACGTGACTGATCATGCACTGATCACGTGACTACCATGCACTGATCTCGTGTTATCATGCACTGATCACGTGGCTGATCATGCAATGATCACGTAGCTACCATGTACTGGTCACGTGACTGATCATGCACTGATCACGTAATTGATCCTGCACTGATCACGTGGCTCATCACGCACTGATGACCTGGCTGATCACACACGTGTCACGTGACTGATAATGTACAGATCACATGACTAATCATGAAGTGATCATGTGGCTATCCTTCACTGATCACGTGGATATCATGCACTGATCACGTGGCTGATCACACACGTATCACGTGACTGATCATGCACTGATCACCTGGCTATCAGGCACTGATCACGTGGCTGATCATGCAATGATCACCTAGCTACCATGTACTGGTCACGTGACTGATCATGTACTGATCACGTAATTGATCATGCACTGATCACCTGGCTTATCATGCATTGATCATGTGACTGATCATGTGCTGATCATGTTTGGTGTCATACACTGATCATGTGCCTCTGGAGGCAATGAACAAAGAGCTGAGTAGGCAGGAATCAGTCAGCAGGCAGTAATCATGGAACTCAGCTCTGAGAAATCATGCTGCTCAGCTGGCAATAATCAAGTAGATGAGCAGGCAGGAATTACGCGGCACAGGTGTCAATTGTCAAGGAGATGACAGGTAGGAATCTTGTAGCTCAGCTGGCAATTGTCAAACAGATGAGCAGACAGTAATCACGCAGCTCCACAGGCCCTAATCACGTGACTGAGCATGCACTGTTCACGGGGCTGATCATACACTGATTACGTGATTGATCATGCACTGATCACTTGGATATCATGCACTGATCACGTGGCTGATCATACACTGTTCACGTGTCTGACCATGCACTGCTCACGGGGCTGATCATACACTGCTCACGTAACTGATCATGCACTGATTAAGTGGCTATCTTGCACTGATCACGTGGCTGAACACGCACTGTTCACGTGGCTGATCACACACCTGTCACGTGACTGATCATGCACTGGTCACGTGGCACTCATGCACTGATCACGTGGCTAATCATACCCTTCTCAGGTAACTGACCATGCCCACATCAGGTGGCTATCATGCACTGCACACGTGGCTGGTCATGCAATGATCACGTAGCTACCATACACTAGTCACGTGACTGATCATGCACAGATCATATAAATGATCATGCACTGTTCACATGACTGATCATGTACTGATCACGTGACTGATCATGCTCTGATCACGTGGCTGATCATGCACTGATCACGTGACTGATCATGCACTGATCACCTGGCTATCAGGCACTGATCACGTGGCTGATCATGCAATGATCACCTAGCTACCATGTACTGGTCACGTGACTGATCATGTACTGATCACGTAATTGATCATGCACTGATCACCTGGCTTATCATGCATTGATCATGTGACTGATCATGTGCTGATCATGTTTGGTGTCATACACTGATCATGTGCCTCTGGAGGCAATGAACAAAGAGCTGAGTAGGCAGGAATCAGTCAGCAGGCAATAATCATGGAACTCAGGTGTGAGGAATCATGCTGCTCAGCTGGCAATAATCAAGCAGATGAGCAGACAGTAATCACGCAGCTCAGCATGCACTGATCACGTGACTGAGCATGCACTGATCACGTGGCTCTCATGCACTTATCATGTGATTGTGGATGCACTGATCACGTAACTGTATGCACTGATCACGTGGCTATCATGTACTGATGACGTAGCTGATCATGCACTGATCATGTGACTGATCATGCACTGATCACGTAGCTATCTTGCACTGATCACTTGGCTGATCATACACTCATCTCGGGACTGATCATGCACTGATCATGGCGCTATCATGCACTGAACACGTGGATATCATGCACTGATCACGTGGCTGATCACACAAGTATCACGTGACTGATCATGCACTGATCACGTGGCTATCCTGCACTGATCACGTGGCGGCTCATACACTGATCACGTGCCTGGTCAGGCACAAATCACGTGACTACTCATGAAGTGATCACGTGGCTATCATGCACTGATCACGTGGCTATCATACACTGATCACGTGGCTGATCACACACGTATCACGTGACTGATCATGCACTGGTCACGTGGCTATCATGCACTGATCACGTGGCTATCATGCACTGATCACGTGGATATCATACACTGATCACGAGGCTGATCAAACACGTATCATGTGACTGATCATGCACTGATCACGTAGCTATCTTGCACTGATCACTTGGCTGATCATACACTCATCACGGGACTGATCGTGCACTGATAACGGCGCTATCATGCATTGATTACATGACTCCACATGCACTGACCACGTGTTTGATCCTGCACTGATCACATGACTGACCATGCACTGATCACGTGACTGATCATGCACTGATCACGTGGCTATCATGCACTGATCACGTGGCTATCATGCACTGATGACGTGACTGATCATGCACTGATCACGTGACTGATCATGCACTGATCACGTGGCTATCATGCACTGATCACGTGGCTGATCATGCAATGATCATATAGCTACCATGTACTGGTCACGTGACTGATCATGCACCGATCAGGTGACTGATCATGCACTGATCACGTGTCTATCATGCACTGATCACGTGGCTGAACATGCACTGTTCACGTGGCTGATCACAAACCTGTCACGTGACTGATCATGCACTGATCACGTGGCACTCATGCACTGCTAACGTGGCTGATCATACAATAATCACATAGTTACGATGTACTGTTCACGTGACTGATCATGCACTGATCACGTAATTGATGATGCGTGTTCACGTGGCTGATCATTCACTGATCACATTACTGATCATGCACTGTTCACGTGGCTGTTCATACACTGATCACGTGATTGATCATGCACTGATCACGTGGATATCATGCACTGATCACGTGGCTGATCATGCACTGTTCACGTGTCTGACCATGCACTGCTCACCTGGCTGATCTTACACTGCTCACGTAACTGATCATGCATTGATCACGTGGCTATCATGCACTGATCACGTGGCTGAACATGCACTGTTCACGTGGCTGATCACACACCTGTCACGTGACTGATCATGCACTGATCAGGTGGCACTCATGCACTGATCACGTGGCTGATCGTCCAATGATCACGTAGCTACCATGTACTGGTGACGTGACTGATCTTGCACTGATCACGTAATTGATCCTGCACTGATCACGTGGCTCATCATGCACTGATCACGTGGCTGATCACACTGATCATGTGACTGATCATGTACAGATCACGTGACTAATCATGAAATGATCACGTGGCTATCCTGCCCTGATCACGTGGATATCATGCACTGATCACGTGGCTGATAACACACGTAACACGTGACTGATCATGCACTGATCACGTGGCTATCATGAACTGATCACGTGGCTATCATACACTGATCACCTGGCTGATTATGCAATGATCACCTAGCTACCATGTACTGGTCACGTGACTGATCATGCACTGATCACGTAATTGATCATGCACTGATCATGTGGCTGATTGTGCACTGATCACGTGACTGATCATGCACTGATCACGTGACTGATCATGCACTGATCACGTGGCTATCATGCACTGCTAATGTGCCTGATCATACAATGATCACATAGCTACCATGTACTGTTCACGCGACTGATCATGCACTGATCACGTAATTGATCATGCAGTGTTCACGTGGCTGATTATACACTGATCACGTGCCTGGTCAGGCACAGATCACGTGACTATCATGAAGTGATCACGTGGCTATCATGCACTGGTCACGTGGCTGATCATGCACTGATCACGTGGCTATCATGCACTGATCAGGTGGCTTATCATGCAATGATCACCTAGCTACCATGTACTGGTCACGTGACTGATCATGCACTTATCACCTGGCTTATCATGCACTGATCATGTGACTGATCATGTGCTGATCATGTTTGGTGTCATACACTGATCATGTGCCTCTGGAGGCAATGAACAAAGAGCTGAGTAGGCAGGTTCAGTCAGCAGGCAATAATCATGGAACTCAGGTGTGAGGAATCATGCTGCTCAGCTGGCAATAATCAAGCAGATGAGCAGACAGTAATCACGCAGCTCAGCAGGCCCTGATCACGTGACTGATCATGCACTGATCACGTGGCTATCATGCACTGATCACGTGCTGATCATGCACTGATCACGTGACTGTCATGCACTGATCACGTGGCTGATCATGCACTGATCACGTGGCTGATCATGCACTGATCACGTGACTGATCATGCACTGATCACGTAGCTATCATGCACTGATCACTTGGCTGATCATACACTCATCTCGGGACTGATCATGCACTGATCATGGCGCTATCATGCACTGAACACGTGGATATCATGCACTGATCACATGGCTTATCACACACGTATCACGTGACTGATCATGCACTGATCACGTGGCTATCCTGCACTGATCACGTGGCGGCTCATACACTGATCACGTGCCTGGTCAGGCACAGATCACGTGACTACTCATGAAGTGATCACGTGGCTATCATGCACTGATCACGTGGCTATCATACACTGATCACGTGGCTGATCACACACTGATCACGTGACTGATCATGCACTGGTCACGTGGCTATCATGCACTGATCACGTGGCTGATCATGCACTGATCACGTGGCTCTCATGCACTGATCACGTGGCTGATCATGCAATGATCATATAGCTACCATGTACCGGTCACGTGACTGATCATACACCCATAAGGTGACTGATCATGCACTGATCACGTGTCTATCATGCACTGATCACGTGGCTGAACATGCACTGTTCACGTGGCTGATCATGCACTGTCACGTGACTGATCATGCACTGATTACGTGGCACTCATGCACTGATAACGTGGCTGATCATACAATAATCACATAGTTACGATGTACTGTTCACGTGACTGATCATGCACTGATCACGTAATTGATCATGCGCTGTTCACGTGGCTGATCATTCACTGATCACATTACTGATCATGCACTGTTCACGTGGCTGATCATGCACTGATCACGTGATTGATCATGCACTGATCACGTGGATATCATGCACTGATCACGTGGCTGATCATGCACTGTTCACGTGTCTGACCATGCACTGATCACGTGGCTGATCTTACACTGCTCACGTAACTGATCATGCATTGATCACGTGGCTATCATGCACTGATCACGTGGCTTATCATGCAATAATCCCATAGCTACCATGTACTGGTCACGTGACTGATGATGCACTGATCACGTAATTGATCATGCACTGATCACGTGGCTGATCATGCAATGATCATGTGACTGATCTTGCACTGATCACGTGACTGATCATGCACTGATCACGTGGCTATCATGCACTGCTCACGTGGCTGATCATGCAATGAGCACGCAGCTACCATGTTCTGGTCACATGACTGATCATGCACTGATCACGTAATTGATCATGCACTGATCACCTGGCTTATCATGCATTGATCTTGTGACTGATCATATGCTGATCATGTTTGGTGTCATACACTGATCACGTGCCTCTGGAGGCAATGAACAAAGAGCTGAGTAGGCACGAATCAGTCAGCAGGCAGTAATCATGGAACTCAGCTCTGAGAAATCATGCTGCTCAGCTGGCAATAATCAAGTAGATGAGCAGGCAGGAATTACGCGGCACAGGTGTCAATTGTCAAGGAGATGACAGGTAGGAATCTTGTAGCTCAGCTGGCAATTGTCAAACAGATGAGCAGACAGTAATCACGCAGCTCCACAGGCCCTAATCACGTGACTGAGCATGCACTGTTCACGGGGCTGATCATACACTGATTACGTGATTGACCATGCACTGATCACTTGGATATCATGCACTGATCAC
Organism: Bos javanicus; assembly: GCF_032452875.1. Classification (NCBI taxonomy): domain Eukaryota; kingdom Metazoa; phylum Chordata; class Mammalia; order Artiodactyla; family Bovidae; genus Bos; species Bos javanicus. The sequence continues at coordinate 527,248 of NW_026893647.1, read as the reverse complement.
GTGGCTGATCATACACTGTTCACGTGTCTGACAATGCACTGCTCACGTGGCTGATCATGCACTGCTCACTTAACTGATCATGCACTGATTAAGTGGCTATCTTGCACTGATCACGTGGCTGAACACGCACTGTTCACGTGGCTGATCACACACCTGTCACGTGACTGATCATGCACTGGTCACGTGGCACTCATGCACTGATCACGTGGCTAATCATACCCTTCTCAGGTAACTGACCATGCCCACATCAGGTGGCTATCATGCACTGCACACGTGGCTGGTCATGCAATGATCACGTAGCTACCATACACTAGTCACGTGACTGATCATGCACAGATCATATAAATGATCATGCACTGTTCACATGACTGATCATGTACTGATCACGTGACTGATCATGCTCTGATCACGTGGCTATCATGCACTGCTCACGAGGCTGATCATGTACTGATCACGTAAATGATCATGCACTGATCACGTGACTGATCATGCACTGATCACGTGACTGATCATGCACTGATCACGTGACTGATCATGCACTGATCACGTGGCTGTCAGGCACTGCTTACGTGGTTGATCATTCAATGATCACATAGCTACCATGTACTGGTCACGGGATTGATCATGCACTATTCACGTAATTGATCATGCACTGATCACGTGGATGATCGTACACTGATCACGTGACTGATCATGCACTGTTCACGTGACTGATCATGCACTGATCACGTAGCTATCACGCACTAATCACGTGGCTGATCATACACTAATCACGTGCCTGGTCATGCACAGATCACCGGACTACTCATGAAGTGATCACGTGGCTATCAGGCACTGATCACGTGGATATCATGCACTGATCACGTGGCTGATCATGCATTGATCACGTGACTGATCATGCACTGATCACGTGGCTATCATGCACTGCTACCGTGGCTGATCATGAAATGATCACGTGGATATCATGCACTGCTAACGTGGCTGATCATACAATGATCACATGGCTACCATGTACTGGTCACGTGACTGATCATACACTGATCACGTGACTGATCATGCACTGTTCACGTGACTGATCATGAAGTGATCACTTGGCTATCATGCAGTGATCACGTGGCTATCATGCACTGATCACGTGGCTGATCATGCAATGATCACGTAGCTACCATGTACTGGTCACGTGACTGATCAAGCACTGATCACGTAATTGATCATGCATTGATCACGTGGCTGATCATGCACTGATCACGTGACTGATCATGCACTGATCACGTGGCTGATCATGGACAGATCTGGTGGCTATCATGCACTGCTCACGTGGCTGATCATGCAATGATCAGGCAGCTACGATGTACTAGTCACATGACTGATCATGCACTCATCATGTAATTGATCAGGCACTGATCACCTGGCTTATCATGCATTGATGATGTGACTGATCATGTGCTGATCATGTTTGCTGTCATACACTGATCATGTGCCTCTGGGGGCAATGAACAAAGAGCTGAGGAGGTAGGAATCAGTCAGCAGGCAATAATCATGGAACTCAGCTGGAAGGAATCATGCTGCTCAGCTGGCAATAATCAAGTAGATGAGCAGGCAGGAATTACGCAGCACAGGTGGCAATTTTCAAGGAGATGACAGGCAGGTATCGTGCAGCTCAGCTTGCAATTGCCAACAGATGGGCATACAGTAATCGTGCAGCTCAGCAGGCCCTGATCACGTGACTGAGCATGCACTGTTCACGTGGCTGATCACACACCTATCACGTGACTGATCATGCACATATCACGTGGCTCTCATACACTGATCTCGTGATTGCGCATGCACTGATCGCTTAATTGTATTCACTGATCACGTGGCTATCATGCACTGATGACGTGGCTGATCATGCACAGATCATGTGACTGATCAGGCACTGATCACGTAGCTATCTTGCACTGATCACTTGGCTGATCATACACTTATCTCGACTGATCATGCACTGATCACGGCGCTATCATGCATTGATTACATGACTCCACATGCACTGATAACGTGGATGATCATACACTGATCAAGTGACTGATCATGCACTGATCACGTGGCTGATCATGCACTGATCAGTTGGCTATAATGCACTGATTACTTGGCTGATCATGCACTGATGACGTGACTGATAATGCACTGATCATGTGGCTATCATGCACTCATTACCTGGATATCATGCACTGATCACGTGGCTGATCACACACGTATCACGTGACTGATCATGCACTGATCACGTGGCTATCATGCACTGATCACGTGGCTATCATGCACTGATCACGTGGCTGATCATGCAATGATCACGCAGCTAACATGTACTGGTCACGTGACTGATCATGCACTGATCACGTAATTGATCATGCACTGATAACCTGCCTTATCATGCATTGATCATGTGACTGATCATGTGCTGATCATGTTTGGTGTCATACACTGATCATGTGCCTCTGGAGGCAATGAACAAAGAGCTGAGTAGGCAGGAATCAGTCAGCAGGCAATAATCGTGGAACTCAGCTTTGAGGAATCATGCTGCTCAGCTGGCAATAATCAAGTAGATGAGCAGGCAGGCATTACGCATACAGGTGGCAATTGTCAAGGAGATGACAGGCAGAAATCGTGCAGCTCAGCTGGCAATTGTCAACCTGATGAGCAGACAGTAATCACGCAGCTCAAATGGCCCTGATCACGTGACTGAGCATGCACTGTTCACGTGGCTGATCACACACCTATCACGTGACTGATCATGCACTTATCACGTGGCTATCATGCACTGATCACGTGGCTGATCATGCAATGATCACCTAGCTACCATGTACTGGTCACGTGACTGATCATGCACTGATCACGTAATTGATCATGCACTGATCACGTGGCTGATCTTGCACTGATCACGTGGCTGATCTTGCACTGATCACGTGACTGATCATGCACTGATCACGTGGCTATCATGCACTGCTCACGTTGCTGATCATGCAATGGTCACGCAGCTACCATGTACTGGTCACATGACTGATCATGCACTGATCACGTAATTGATCATGTACTGATCACGTGGCTGATCATGCACTGATCACCTGACTGATCATGCACTGATCACGTGGCTGATCATGCAATAATCACCTAGCTACCATGTACTGGTCACATGATTGATCATATACTGATCACGTAATTGATCATGCACCTATCAAGTGTTTGAACATGCACTGATCATGTGATGGATCATGCACTGATCACGTGGCTGATCATGCACTGATCACGTTACTGATCATGCACTGATCACCTGGCTTTCATGCATTGATCATGTGACTGATCATCTGCTGATCATGTTTGGTGTTATACACTGATCATGTGCCTCTGGAGGCAATGAAAAAGAGCTGAGTAGGCAGGAATCAGTCAGCAGGCAATAATCGTGGAACTCAGCTCTGAGAAATCATGCTGCTCAGCTGGCAATAATCAAGTAGATGAGCAGGCAGGAATTACGCAGCCCATGTGGCAATTGTCAAGGAGATGACAGGCAGGAATCGTGCAGCTCAGCTGGCAATTGTCAAGCAGATGAGCAGACAGTAATCACGCAGCTCAGCAGGCCCTGATCACATTACTGAGCATGCAGTGTTCACGTGGCTGATCACACACCTATCACGTGACTGATCATGCACTGATCACATGGCTATCCTGCACTGATCACGTGGCTGCTCATACACTGATCACGTGCCTGGTAAGGCACAGATAACGTGACTACTCATGAAGTGATCACGTGGCTATCATGCACTGATCACGTGGCTATCATGAACTGATCACGTGGCTATCAGGCACTGATGACGTGGCTGATCATGCACTGATCATGTAACTGACCATGCACTGATCACGTAGCTATCTTTCACTGATCACTTGACTGATCATACACTCATCACGGGACTGATCGTGCACTGATCACGGCGCTATCATGCATTGATTACATGACTCCACATGCACTGATCACGTGGATGATCATGCACTTATCACGTGACTGATAATGCACTGATCACGTGGCTATCATGCACAGATCACGTAGCTATCATGCACTGATCACGTGACTGATCATGCACTGATCACGTGACTGATCATGCACAGATCACGTGGCTATCATGCACTGATCACGTGACTGATCATGCACTGATCACGTGGCTGAACATGCACTGTTCACGTGGCTGATCACAAACCTGTCACGTGACTGATCATGCACTGATCACGTGGCACTCATGCACTGTTCACGTGGCTGATCATACACTGATCACGTGACTGATCATGCACTGATCACGTGGCTATCATGCACTGATTACTTGGCTGGTCATACACTGATCACGAGCCTGGTCATGCACAGATTACATGACTGATCATGCACTGATCACGTGACTGATCATGCAAGATCATGTAGCTACCATGTACTGGTCACGTGACTGATCATACACCCATCAGGTGTCAGATCATGCACTGATCACGTGGCTATCATGCACTGTTCACGTGGCTGATCATACACTGATCACCTGCATGGTCATGCACAGATCACGTGACTAATCATCAAGTGATCACGTGGTTATCATGCACTGATCACGTGGCTATCATGCACTGATCAGGTGGCTGATCATGAAATGATCACGTAGCTACCATGTACTGGTCACGTGACTGATCATGCACTGATCATGTAATTGATCATGCACTGATCACGTGGATGCTCATGCACTGATCACGTGATTGATCATGCAATGATCACGTTACTGATCATGCACTGATCACGTGGCTATCATGCACTGCTCACGTGGCTGATCATACACTGATCATGTGATTGATCATGCACTTATCACGTGTCTATCATGCAGTGCTCACGTGGCTGATCCTGCAATGATCACGTAGCTAACATGTACTGGTCACGTGACTGATCAGGCAATGGTAACGTAATTGATCATGCACTGATCACGTGGCTGATCATCCACTGATACCGTGACTGAGCATGGATTGATCACATGACTATCATGTAGTGATGACGTGACTTAATGGTGCTGATCATGTGACTGATCATGCGCTGATCATGTTGCTATCATACACTGATCATGTGCCTCTGGAGGCAATAAACAAAGAGCTGAGTAGGCATGAATCAAACATCAGCAGGCAATAATCATGGAACTCAGCTGTGAGGATTCATGCTGCTCAGCTGGCAATAATCAAGCAGCTGAGCAGGCAGGAATTACGCAGCACAGCTGGCAATTGTCACGCAGATGACAGGCAGAAATCGTGCAGCTCAGCTGGCAATTGTCAAGCAGATGAGCAGACAGTAATCACGCAGCTCAGCAGGCCCTGATCACGTGACTGAGCATGCACTGTTCACGTGTCTGACCATGCACTGCTCACGTGGCTGATCATACAATGCTCACGTAACTGATCATGCACTGATCACGTGGCTATCATGCACTGATCACGTGGCTGAACATGCACTGTTCACGTCGCTGATCACACACCTGTCACGAGGCTGATCATGCAATGATCATGTAGCAACCATGTACTAGTCATGTGACTGATCATGCACTGATCACGTAATTGATCATGCACTGATCACGTGGCTCATCATGCACTTATCACGTGACTGTTCACGCACTGATCACTTGACTGATCATTCACTGATCACGTGGCTATAATGCACTGATCACATGGCGGATCATACACAGTTCATGTGCCTGGTCATGCACAGACCACGTGACTAATCATGAACTGATCACGTGGCTTAATTCACTGAATACGTGGATATCATGCACTGATTACGTGCCTGTCATGCACAGATCATGTGACTAATCATGAACTGATCACGTAGCTCTCATGCACTGATCACCTGGCTGATCATGCACTTATCACGTGGCTGATCATGCAATGATCACATGGCTATCATGCACTGCTCACGTGACTGATCATGCACTGATCACGTAATTGATCATGCACTGATCACGTGGCTGATCATGCACTGATCACGTGACTGATCATGCACTGATCACGTGGCTGATCCTGCACTGATCACATGGCTATCATGCACTGCTCACGTAGCTGATCATGCAATGATCACGCAGCTACGATGTACTAGTCACATGACTGATCATGCACTGATCACGTAATTGATCATGCACTGATCACCTAGCTTATATGCACTGATCATGTGACTGATCATGTGCTGACCATGTTTGGTGTCATACACTTATCATGTGCCTCTGGAGGCAATGAACAAAGAGCTGAGTAGGCAGGAGTCAGTCAGCAGGCAATAATCATGGAACTCAGCTCCGAGAAATCATGCTGCTCAGCTGGCAATAATCAAGTAGATGAGCAGGCAGGAATTACACAACACAGGTGGCAATTGTCAAGGAGATGACAAGCAGGAATCGTGCAGCTAGGCTGGCAATTGTCAAGCAGATGAGCAGACAGTAATCACGCAGCTCAGCAGGCCCTGATCACGTGACTGAGCATGCACTGTTCACGTGGCTGATCACACACCTATTACGTGACTGATCATGCACTTATCACGTGGCTCTCATGCACTGATCACGTGATTGCGCATGCACTGATCACATAATTGTATGCACTGATAACGTGGCTATCATGCACTGATGACGTGGCTGATCATGCACTGATCATGTGACTGATCATGCACTGATCACGTAGCTATCTTGCACTGATCACTTGGCTGATCATACACTCATCACGGGACTGATCATTCACTGATCACGGCGCTATCATGCATTGATTACATGACTCCACATGCACTGTTCACGTGGATGATCATACACTGATCACGTGACTGATCATGCACTGATCACGTGAATGACCATGCACTGATCACGTGACTGATCATGCCTTGATCAGTTGGCTATCATGCACTGATTACTTGGCTGATCATACACTGATCACGTGACTGATAATGCACTGATCATCTGGCTATCATGCACTCATTTCCTGGCTATCGTGCACTGATCACGTGGTTGATCATACACTGATCACGAGACTGATCATGCACTGATCACGTGGCTGATCATGCAATGATCAGGCAGCTACGATGTACTAGTCACATGACTGATCATGCACTCATCATGTAATTGATCATGCACTGATCACGTGGCTGATCGTGCACTGATCACGTGACTGATCATGCACTGATCACGTAATTGATCATGCACTGTTCACGTGGCTGATCATACACTGATCCCGTGATTGATCATGCACTGATCACTTGGATATCATGCACTGATCACGTGGCTGATCATACACTGTTCACGTGTCTGACCATGCACTGCTCACGTGGCTGATCATACACTGCTCTCGTAACTGATCATGCACTGATCACGTGGCTGAACATGCACTGTTCACCTGGCTGATCACATACGTGTCACGTGACATATCATGCACTGATCACGTGGCACTCATGCACTGATCACGTGGTTGATCATACTCTGCTCACGTAACTGATCATGCACACATCACGTCGCTAACATGCACTGCTTCCGTAGCTGGCCATGCAATGATCACATAGCTACCATATAATGGTCACGTGACTCATCATGCACAGATCACGTAAATGATCATGCACTGTTTTCGTGACTGATCATGTCCTGATCACGTGACTGATCATTCACTGGTCACGTGGCTATCATGCACTGCTCACGTGGCTTATCATGCAATGATCATGTAGCTACCATGTACTGGTCACGTAACTGATCATGCACCCATCAGGTGACTGATCATGAACTGATCACGTGGCTATCATGCACTGTTCAGGAGGCTGATCATACACTGTTCACGTGTCTGATCATGCACTGATCACGTCGCTGATCATACACAGCTCATGTAGCTGATCATGCACCGATCACGTGTCTATCATGCAGTGCTCACGTGGATGAAGCTGCAATGATCACGTAGTTAAGTGTACTGGTCACGTGACTCATCATGCAATGGTAACGTAATTGAATATGCACGGATTACGTGACTGACCATGCACTGATCACGTGACTGATCATGCACTGATCACGTGGCTCTCATGCATTTCTAACGTAGCTGATCATACAATGATCACATAGCTACCATGTATTGGTCACGTGACTGATCATGCACTGATCACGTAATTGATCATGCACTGATCACGTGGCTAATCATACACTGATCACGTGACTGATCATGCACTGTTCACATGACTGATCATGCACTGATCACGTGGCTATCATGCACTGATCACGTGGCTGATCATACACTGTTCACGTGCCTGGTCATTCACAGATCACGTGACTATTCATGAAGTGATCACGTGGCTATCATGCACTGATCACGTGGATATCATGCACTGATCACGTGGCTGATCACAGACGTATCACGTGACTGATCATGCACTGGTCGCATGGCTGATCATGCATTGATCACGTGGCTGATCATGCACTGATCTCGTAATTGACCATGCACTGATCACCTGGCTTATCATGCATTGATCATGTGACTGATCATGTGCTGATCATGTTTGGTGTCATACACTTATCATGTGCCTCTGGAGGCAATGAACAAAGAGCTGAGTAGGCAGGAATCAGTCAGCAGGCAATAATCATGGAACTCAGCTCTGAGAAATCATGCTGCTCAGCTGGCAATAATCAAGTAGATGAGCAGGCAGGAATTACACAGCACAGGTGGCAATTGTCAAGGAGATGACAGGCATGAATCATGCAGCTCAGCTGGCAATTGACAAGCAGATGAGCAGACAGTAATCACGCAGCTCAGCAGGCCCTGAACACGTGACTGATCATGCACTGATCACGTGACTGATCATGCACTGATCACGTGGCTGATCATGCACTGATCACGTGGCTATCATGCACTGCTCACGTGGCTGATCATCCAATGATCATGCAGCTACCATGTACTGGTCACGTGACTGATCATGCACTGATCACGTAATTGATCATGCACTGATCCCATGGCTCATCATGCACTGATCAGGTGACTGTTCATGCACTGATCACCTGACTGATCATGCACTGATCACGTGGCTATAATGCACTAATTCCGTGGATACCATGCACTGATCACGTGCCTGTCATGCACAGAGCAGGTGACAAATCATGAACTGATCACGTAGGTATCATGCACTGATCACGTGGCTGATCATACACTGTTCACGTGTCTGATCATGCACTGATCACGTGGCTGATCATACACTGCTCACGTAGCTGATCATGCACTGATCACGTGTCTATCATGCAGTGCTCACGTGGCTGCTGCTGCAATGATCACGTAGCTACCATGTACTGGTCACGTGACTGATCATGCACTGATCACGTAATTGATCATACACTGATCATGTGGCTGATCATGCACTGATCACGTGGCTGATCATACACTGATCAAGTGAGTGATCATGCACTGATCACGTGACTGATCATGCACTGATCACGTGGCTATCATGCAATGATCACTTGGCTGGTCATACACTGATCTCGTCGCTGGTCCTGCACAGATTACATGACTGATCATGCACTGATCCCGAGACTGATCATGCACTGATCACGTGGCTATCATGCACTACTCACGTGGCTGATCATGCAATGATCATGTAGCTGCCATGTACCAGACACGTGACTGATCATACACCCATCAGTTGACTGATCATGCACTGATCACGTGGCTATCATGCACTGTTCACATGGCAGATCATACACTGATCACCTGCCTGGTCATGCACAGATCACGTGACTAATCATGAACTGATCACGTAGCTCATCATGCACTGATCACCTGGCTGATCATGCACTGATCACGTGGCTGATCATGCAATGATCACGTGGCTATCATGCACTGATCACGTGGCTGATCATGGAATGATCACGTAGCTACAATGTACTGATCACGTGACTGATCATGCACTGATCACCTAATTGATCCTGCCCTGATATCGTGGCTCATCACGCACTGATCACGTGGCTGATCACACACGTATCACGTGACTGTTCATGTAAACATCACGTGACTAATCATGAAGTGAGCACGTGGCTATCCTGCACTAATCACGTGGACATCATGCAGTGATCACGTGGCTGATCACACACGTATCACGTGACTGATCATGCACTGATCACGTGGCTATCATGCACTGATCACGTGGCTGATCCTGCAATGATCACCTAGCTACCATGTACTGGTAACATGACTGATCATGCACTGATCACGTAATTGATCATGCATTGATCACGTGGCTGATCGTGCACTGATCACGTGACTGATCATGCACTGATCAGGTGACTGATCATGCATTGATCACGTGGCTATCATGCACTGCTCACGTGGCTGATCATGCAATGATCACGCAGCTACCATGTACTGGTCACATGACTGATCATGAACTGATCACGTAGCTCATCATGCACTGATCACCTGGCTGATTATGCACTGATCACCTGGCTTATCATGCATTGATCATGTGACTGATCATATGCTGATCATGTTTGGTGTCACACACTTATCATGTGCCTCTTGAGGCAATGAACATAGAGCTGAGTAGGCAGGAGTCAGTCAGCAGGCTATAATCATGGAACTCAACTCTCAGAAATCATGCTGCTCAGCTGGCAATAATCAAGTAGATGAGCAGGCAGGAATTACACAGCACAGGTGCCAATTGTCAAGGAGATGACAGGCAGGAATCGTGCAGCTCAGCTGGCAATTGTCAAGCAGATGAGCAGACAGTAATCACGCAGCTCAGCAGGCCTTGATCACGTGATTGAGTATGGTCTGATCACGTGGCTCATGCACTGATCACGTGATTGCGCATGCACTGATCACGTAATTGTCATGCACTGATCACGTGGCTATCATGCACTGATGACGTGGCTGATCATGCACTGATCATGTGACTGATCTTGCACTAATCACGTAGCTATCTTGCACTGATCACTTGGCTGATCATACACGCATCACGGGACTGATCATGCACTGATCACGGCGTTATCATGCATTGATTACATGACTCCACATGCACTGATCACGTGGATGATCATACTCTTCTCAGGTAACTGATCATGCGCACATCAGGTGGCTATCATGAATTGCACACGTGGCTGGTCATGCAATGATCACTTAGCTACCATATACTGGTCACGTGACTGATCATGCACTGATCACGTGACTGATCATGCACTGATCACGTGGCTATCATGCACTGATCACTTGGCTGGTCATACACTGATCTCGTGCCTGGTCTTGCACAGATTACATGACTGAACATGCTCTGATCACGTGATTGACCATGCACTGATCACTTGGCTATCATGCACTACACACGTGGCTGATCATGCAATGATCATGTAGCTACCATGTACCGGATACGTGACTGATCATACACCCATCAGGTGTCGGATCATGCACTGATCACGTGGCTATCATGCACTGTTCACATGACAGATCATACACTGATCACCTGCCTGGTCATGCACAGATCTCGTGACTAATCATGAACTGATCACGTAGCTCTCATGCACTGATCACCTGGCTGATCATGCACTGATCACGTGGCTATCATGCAATGATCACGTGGCTGATCATGCACTGATCACGTGGCTGATCATGCACTGATACCGTGACTGAGCATGCACTGATCACATGACTATCATGTAGTGATCACGTGACTTAATGGCGCTGATCATGTGACTGATCATGCGCTGATCATGTTTGCTCTCATACACTGATCATGTGCCTCTGGAGGCAATAAACAAAGAGCTGAGTAGGCACGAATCAAACAGTCAGCAGGCAATACTCATGGAACTCAGCTGTGAGGAATCATGCTGCTCAGCTGGCAATAATCAAGCAGCTGAGCAGGCAGGAATTACGCAGCACAGCTGGCAATTGTCAAGCAGATGACAGGCAGGAATCGTGCATCTCAGCTGGCAATTGTCAAGCAGATGAGCAGACAGTAATCACGCAGCTCAGCAGGCCCTGATCACGTGACTGAGCATGCACTGTTCACGTGGCTGATCATACACTGATCACGTGATTGATCATGCACTAATTACTTGGATATCATGCACTGATCACGTGGCTGATCATACACTGCTCACGTAACTGATCATGCACTGATCACGTGGCTGAAAATGCACTGTTCACGTGGCTGATCACACACCTGTCACGTGACTGATCATGCACTGATCACATGGCACTCATGCACTGATCACGTGGCTGATCATACTCTGCTCACGTAACTGATCATGCACACATCACGTGGCTAACATGCACTGCTCACGTGGCTGGCCATGCAATGATCACATAGCTACCATATAATGGTCACGTGACTCATCATGCACAGATCACGTAAATGATCATGCACTGTTTTCGTGACTGATCATGTCCTGATCACGTGACTGATCATGCACTGGTCACGTGGCTATCATGCACTGCTCACGTGGCTGATCATGCAATGATCATGTAGAAACCAGGTACAGGTCACATGACTGATCATGCACTGATCACGTAATTGATCATGCACTGATCCCATGGCTCATCATGCACTGATCACGTGACTGTTCACGCACTGATCACCTGACTGATCATGCACTGATCACGTGGCTATCATGCACTAATCACGTGGCTGATCATGGAATGATCACGTAGCTACAATGTACTGGTCACGTGACTGATCATGCACTGATCACCTAATTGATCCTGCCCTGATAACGTGGCTCATCACGCACTGATCACGTGGCTGATCACACACGTATCACGTGACTGTTCATGTAAACATCACGTGACTAATCATGAAGTGAGCAAGTGGCTATCCTGCACTAATCACGTGGACATCATGCACTGATCACGTGGCTGATCACGCACGTATCACGTGACTGATCATGCACTGATCACGTGGCTATCATGCACTGATCACGTGGCTGATCCTGCAATGATCACCTAGCTACCATGTATTGGTAACATGACTGATCATGCACTGATCACGTAATTGATCATGCATTGATCACGTGGCTGATCGTGCACTGATCACGTGACTGATCATGCACTGATCACGTGACTGATCATGCATTGATCAAGTGGCTATCATGCACTGCTCACGTGGCTGATCATGCAATGATCACGCAGCTACCATGTACTGGTCACATGACTGATCATGAATGATCACGTAGCTCTCATGCACTGATCACCTGGCTGATTATGCACTTATCACCTGGCTTATCATGCATTGATCATGTGACTGATCATATGCTGATCATGTTTGGAGTCACACACTTATCATGTGCCTCTTGAGGCAATGAACATAGAGCTGAGTAGGCAGGAGTCAGTCAGCAGGCTATAATCATGGAACTGAACTCTCAGAAATCATGCTGCTCAGCTGGCAATAATCAAGTAGATGAGCAGGCAGGAATTACACAGCACAGGTGCCAATTGTCAAGGAGATGACAGGCAGGAATCGTGCAGCTCAGCTGGCAATTGTCAAGCAGATGAGCAGACAGTAATCACGCAGCTCAGCAGGCCTTGATCACGTGACTGAGTATGGACTGATCACGTGGCTCATGCACTGATCACGTGATTGCGCATGCACTTATCACGTAATTGTATGCACTGATCACGTGGCTATCATGCACTGATGACGTGGCTGATCATGCACTGATCATGTGACTGATCTTGCACTAATCACGTAGCTATCTTGCACTGATCACTTGGCTGATCATACACGCATCACGGGACTGATCATGCACTGATCACGGCGTTATCATGCATTGATTACATGACTCCACATGCACTGATCACGTGGATGATCATACTCTTCTCAGGTAACTGATCATGCGCACATCAGGTGGCTATCATGCACTGCACACGTGGCTGGTCATGCAATGATCACTTAGCTACCATATACTGGTCATGTGACTGATCATGCACAGATCACGTAAATGATCATGCACTGTTCAAGTGACTGATCATGTACTGATCACGTGACTGATCATGCACTGATCACGTGACTGATAATGCACTGATCACGTGGCTATCATGCACTGATTACGTGGCTGATCATACAATGTTCACATAGCTAACATGTATTGGTCACGTGACTGATCCTGCACTGATCACGTAATTGATCATGCACTGTTCACGTGGATGATCATACACTGATCACGTGACTGATCATGCACTGTTCACGTGACTGATCATGCACTGATCACGTGGCTATCATGCACTGATCACATGGCTGATCATGCACTGATCACGTGCCTGGTCATGCACAGAGCACGTGACTACTCATGAAGTGATCACTTGGCCATCATGCACTGATCACGTGGATATCATGCACTGATCACGTGGCCTATCACACATGTATCACGTGACTGATCATGCACTGATTACGTGGCTATCATGCTCTGATCACGTGGCTCTCATGCACTGATCACGTGGCTGATCATGCAATGGTCACGTAGCTATCATATATGGTCACGTGACTGATCATGCACTGATCACGTAAATGATCATGCACTGTTCACGTGACTGATCATGCACTGATCACGTGACTGATCATGCACTGATCACGGGACTGATCATACACTGATCACGTGATTGATCATGCACTGATCACGTGGATATCATGCACTGATCACGTGGCTGTTCATACACTGTTCACGTGCCTGACCGTGCACTGCTCACGTGGCTCATCATGCACTGCTCTCGTGAGTGATCATGCACTGATCACGTTGCTATCATGCACTGATCACGCGGCTGATCACGCACTGTTCACGTGGCTGATCACACACCTGTCACATGACTGATCATGCACTGATCACGTGGCACTCATGCACTGATCACGTGGCTGATCATACCCTTCTCAGGTAACTGATCATGCACTGATCACGTGGCTATCATGCACTGATCACGTGGCTGGTCATGCACTGATCACGTAGCTACCATATACTGGTCACGTGACTGATCATGCACAGATCACGTGAATGATCATGCACTGTTCACGTGACTGATCATGTACTGATCACGTGACTGATCATGCACTGATCATGTGGCTATCATGCACTGCTCACGAGGCTGATCATGTACTTATCACATAAAAGATCATGCACTGATCACGGGACTGATCATGCACTGATCACTTGGCTTATCATCCACTGATCATGTGACTGATCATGTGCTGATCATGTTTGGTGTCATACACTGATCATGTGCCTCTGGAGGCAATGAACAAAGAGCTGAGTAGGCAGGAATCAGTCAGCAGGCAATAATCATGGAATTAAGCTCTGAGAAATCATGCTGCTCAGCTGGCAATAATCAAGTAGATGAGCAGGCAGGAATTACGCAGCACAGGTGGCAATTGTCAAGGAGATGACAGGCAGGAATCGTGCAGCTCAGCTGGCAATTGTCAAGCAGATGAGCAGACAGTAATCAGCCAGCTCAGCAGGCCCTGATCACGTGAGTGAGCATGCACTGTTTACGTGGCTGAACACACACCTATCACGTGACTGATCATGCACTGATCACGTGGCTCTAATGCTCTGATCACGTGATTGTGCATGCACTGATCACATAATTGTATGCATTGATCACGTGGCTATCATGCACTGAAGACGTGACTGATCATGCACTGATCATGTGACTGATCATGCACTGATCACGTAGCTATCTTGCACTGATCACGTGGCTGATCATACACGCATCACGGGACTGATCGTGCACTGATCATGGCGCTATCATGCATTGATTAAATGACTCCAAATGCACTGATCACGTAGATGATCATGCACTGATCACGTGACTGACCATGCACTAATAACGTGACTGATCATGCACTGATCACGTGACTATCTTGCCCTGATCACGTGGCTATCATGCACTGATCACTTGACTAATCATGCACTGATCACGTGACTGATCATGCACTGATCACGTGGCTATCATGCACTGATCACGTGGCTGATCATGCAATGATTATATAGCTACCATGTACCGGTCCCGTGACCGATCATACACCCATCAGGTGACTGATCATGCACTGATCACGTGGCTATAATGAACTGATCACGTGGCTTATCATACACTGTTCACGTGCCTGGTCATGCACAGTTCACGTGACTAATCATGCACTGATCACTTGGCTGATCATGCACTGATACCGTGACTGAGCATGAACTGATCACATGACTATCATGTAGTGATCACGTGACTTAATGGTGCTGATCATGTGATGATCATGCGCTTATCATGTTTGCTATTATACACTGATATGTGCCTCTGGAGGCAATAAACAAAGAGCTGAGTAGGCACGAATCAAACAGTCAGCAGGCAATAATCATGGAACTCAGCTGTGAGGAATCATGCTGCTCAGCTGGCAATAATCAAGCAGCTGAGCAGGCAGGAATTACGCAGCACAGCTGGCAATTGTCAAGCAAATGACAGGCCGGAATCGTGCAGCTCAGCTGGCAATTGTCAAGCAGATGAGCAGACAATAATCACGCAGCTCAGCAGGCCCTGATCACGTGACTGAGAATGCACTGTTCACGGGGCTGATCATACACTGATCACGTGATTGATCATGCACTGATCACTTGGATATCATGCACTGATCACGTGGCTGATCATACACTGTTCACGTGTCTGACCATGCACTGCTCACGTGGTTGATCATACACTGCTCACGTAAGTGATCATGCACTGATCACGTGGCTATCATGCACTGATCACGTGGCTGAACACGCACTGTTCACGTGGCTGATCACACACTCGTCACGTGACTGATCATGCACTGATCACGTGGCACTCATGCACTGATCACGAGGCTGATCATACACTTCTCACGTAACTGATCATGCCCACATCAGGTGGCTATCATGCAATGCACACGTGGCTGGTCATGCAATGATCACGTAGCTACCATATACTGGTCACGTGACTGATCATGCACTGATCACGTAAATGATCATGCACTGATCACGTGACTGATCATGTACTGATCACGTGACTGATCAGGCACTGATCATGTGGCTATCATGCACTGCTCACGAGGCTGATCATGTACTGATCACGTAAATGATCATGCACTGATCACGGGACTGATCATGCACTGATCACTTGGCTTATCATCCACTGATCATGTGACTGATCATGTGCTGATCATGTTTGGTTTCATACACTGATCATGTGCCTCTGGAGGCAATAAACAAAGAGCTGAGTAGGCAGGAATCAGTCAGCAGGCAATAATCATGGAATTAAGCTCTGAGAAATCATGCTGCTCAGCTGGCAATAATCAAGTAGATGAGCAGGCAGGAATTACGCAGCACAGGTGGCAATTGTCAAGGAGATGACAGGCAGGAATCGTGCAGCTCAGCTGGCAATTGTCAAGCAGATGAGCAGACAGTAATCACGCAGCTCAGCAGGCCCTGATCACGTGAGTGAGCATGCACTGTTCACGTGGCTGATCACACACTGATCACGTGACTGATCATGCACTGATCACGTGGCTCTAATGCTCTGATCACGTGATTGATCATGCACTGATCACATAATTGTATGCATTGATCACGTGGCTATCATGCACTGAAGACGTGACTGATCATGCACTGATCATGTGACTGATCATGCCCTGATCACGTAGCTATCTTGCACTGATCACTTGGCTGATCATGCACTCATCACGGGACTGATCGTGCACTGATCATGTGGCTATCATGCATTGATTAAATGACTCCAAATGCACTGATCACGTAGATGATCATGCACTGATCACGTGACTGACCATGCACTGATCACGTGACTGATCATGCACTGATCACGTGACTGATCTTGCCCTGATCACGTGGCTATCATGCACTGATCACGTGACTGATCATGCACTGATCACGTGACTGATCATGCACTGATCACGTGGCTATCATGCACTGATCACGTGGCTGATCATGCAATGATCATGTAGCTACCATGTACTGGTCACGTGACTGATCATGCACTGATCAGGTGACTGATCATGCACTGATCACGTGGCTATCATGCACTGATCACGTGGCTGATCATGCACTGATCACGTGCCTGATCATGCACTGATCACGTGACTGATCATGCACTGATCACGTGGCTGATCATGCACTGATACCGTGACTGAGCATGGACTGATCACATGACTATCATGTAGTGATCACGTGACTTAATGGCTCTGATCATGTGACTGATCATGCGCTGATCATGTTTGCTATCATACACTGATCATGTGCATCTGGAGGCAATAAACAAAGAGCTGAGTAGGCACGAATCAAACAGTCAGCAGGCAATAATCATGGAACTCAGCTGTGAGGAATCATGCTGCTCAGCTGGCAATAATCAACCAGCTGAGCAGGCAGGAATTACGCAGCACAGCTGGCAATTGTCAAGCAGATGAGCAGACAGTAATCACGCAGCTCAGCAGGCCCTGATCACGTGACTGAGCATGCACTGTTCACGTGGCTGATCATACACTGATCACGTGATTGATCATGCACTGATCACTTGGATATCATGCACTGATCACGTGGCTGATCATGCACTGTTCACGTGTCTGACCATGCACTGATCACGTGGCTGATCATACACTGCTCACGTAACTGATCATGCACTGATCACGTGGCTATCATGCACTGATCACGTGGCTGAACATGCACTGTTCACGTGGCTGATCACACACCTGTCACGTGACTGATCATGCACTGATCACGTGGCACTCATGCACTGATCACGTGGCTGATCATACACTGCTCACGTAACTGATCATGCACTGATCACGTGGCTATCATGCACTGCTCACGTGGCTGATCATGCAATGATCACGTAGCTACCATATACTGGTCACGTGACTGATCATGCACTGATCACGTAAATGATCATGCACTGATCACGTGACTGATCATGCACTGATCACGTGGCTGATCATGCACTGATCACGTGGCTATCATGCACTGATCACGTGGCTGATCATGCACTGATCACGTAAGAGATCATGCACTGATCACGTGACTGATCATGCACTGATCACGTGGCTGATCATGCACTGATCACGTGACTGATCATGCACTGATCACGTGACTGATCATGCACTGATCACGTGGCTATCATGCACTGATCACGTGGCTGATCATGCACTGATCACGTGGCTATCATGCACTGATCACGTGACTGATCATGCACTGATCACGTGACTGATCATGCACTGATCACGTGGCTGATCATGCACTGATCACGTGACTGATCATGCACTGATCACGTGACTGATCATGCACTGATCACGTGACTATCATGCACTGATCACGTGGCTGATCATGCACTGATCACGTGACTGATCATGCACTGATCACGGGACTATCATGCACTGATCACGTGGCTATCATGCACTGATCACGTGGCTATCATGCACTGATCACGTGGCTGATCACACATGATCACGTGACTGATCATGCACTGATCACGTGGCTATCATGCACTGATCACGTGGCTATCATGCACTGATCACGTGGCTGATCATGCACTGATCACGTGACTGATCATGCACTGATCACGTGGCTTATCATGCACTGATCATGTGACTGATCATGTGCTGATCATGTTTGGTATCATACACTGATCATGTGCCTCTGGAGGCAATGAACAAAGAGCTGAGTAGGCACGAATCAGTCAGCAGGCAATAATCATGGAACTCAGCTGTGAGAAATCATGCTGCTCAGCTGGCAATAATCAAGCAGATGAGCAGGCAGGAATTACGCAGCACAGCTGGCAATTGTCAAGCAGATGACAGGCAGGAATCGTGCAGCTCAGCTGGCAATTGTCAAGCAGATGAGCAGACAGTAATCACGCAGCTCAGCAGGCCCTGATCACGTGACTGAGCATGCACTGTTCACGTGGCTGATCACACACTGATCACGTGACTGATCATGCACTGATCACGTGACTGATCATGCACTGATCACGTGGCTGATCATGCACTGATCACGTGGCTGATCATGCACTGATCACGGGACTGATCATGCACTGATCACGGGCTATCATGCATTGACTACATGACTGCACATGCACTGATCACGTGGCTGATCATGCACTGATCACGTGACTGATCATGCACTGATCACGTGACTGATCATGCACTGATCACGTGGCTGATCATGCACTGATCACGTGGCTATCATGCACTGCTCACGTGGCTGATCATGCAATGATCACGTAGCTACCATGCACTGGTCACGTGACTGATCATGCACTGATCACGTAATTGATCATGCACTGATCACGTGGCTGATCATGCACTGATCACGTGGCTGATCATGCACTGATCACGTGGCTATCATGCACTGATCACGTGGCTGATCATGCACTGATCACGTGACTGATCATGCACTGATCACGTGGCTATCATGCACTGATCACGTGGCTGATCATGCACTGA
Source organism: Bos javanicus (assembly GCF_032452875.1). NCBI lineage: Eukaryota > Metazoa > Chordata > Mammalia > Artiodactyla > Bovidae > Bos > Bos javanicus. Next base: position 506,784 of record NW_026893647.1, on the reverse strand, counting down.
TCACGTGGATGATCACGCAGCTACATGTACTGGTCACGTGACTGATCATGCACTGATCACGTGACTGATCATGCACTGATCACGTGGCTATCATGCACTGATCACGTGGCTGATCATGCACTGATCACGTAGCTACCATGTACTGGTCACGTGACTGATCATGCACTGATCACGTGACTGATCATGCACTGATCACGTGGCTGATCATGCACTGATCACGTGGCTGATCATGCACTGATCACGTGACTGATCATGCACTGATCACGTGGCTGATCATGCACTGATCACGTAACTGATCATGCACTGATCACGTGGCTGATCATGCACTGATCACGTGACTGATCATGCACTGATCACGTGACTGATCATGCACTGATCACGTGACTGATCATGCACTGATCACGTGGCTATCATGCACTGATCACGTGGCTGATCATGCACTGATCACGTGACTGATCATGCACTGATCACGTGGCTATCATGCACTGATCACGTGGCTATCATGCACTGATCACGTGGCTGATCATGCACTGATCACGTGACTGATCATGCACTGATCACGTCTATATCCTGCACTGATCACATGACTGATCATGCACTGATCACGTGGATGATCATGCACTGATCACGTGACTGATCATGCACTGATCACGTGGCTATCATGCACTGATCACGTGGCTGATCATGCAATGATCACGTAGCTACCATGTACTGGTCACGTGACTGATCATGCACTGATCACGTAACTGATCATGCACTGATCACGTGGCTGATCATGCACTGATCACGTGACTGATCATGCACTGATCACGTGACTGATCATGCACTGATCACGTGGCTATCATGCACTGATCACGTGGCTGATCATGCACTGATCACGTGGCTATCATGCACTGATCACGTGACTGATCATGCACTGATCACGTGACTGATCATGCACTGATCACGTGGCTTATCATGCACTGATCATGTGACTGATCATGTGCTGATCATGTTTGGTGTCATACACTGATCATGTGCATCTGGAGGCAATGAACAAAGAGCTGAGTAGGCACGAATCAGTCAGCAGGCTATAATCATGGAACTCAGCTGTGAGAAATCATGCTGCTCAGCTGGCAATAATCAAGCAGATGAGCAGGCAGGAATTATGCAGCACAGCTGGCAATTGTCAAGCAGATGACAGGCAGGAATCGTGCAGCTCAGCTGGCAATTGTCAAGCAGATGAGCAGACAGTAATCACGCAGCTCAGCAGGCCCTTATCAGGTGACTGAGCATGCACTGTTCACGTGGCTGATCACACACTGATCACGTGACTGATCATGCACTGATCACGTGGCTATCATGCACTGATCACGTGGCTGATCATGCACTGATCACGTAACTGTCATGCACTGATCACGTGGCTATCATGCACTGATCACGTGGCTGATCATGCACTGATCACGTGGCTATCATGCACTGATCACGTGGCTGATCATGCACTGATCACGGGACTGATCATGCACTGATCACGTGCTATCATGCACTGATCACATGACTGACATGCACTGATCACGTGGCTGATCATGCACTGATCACGTGACTGATCATGCACTGATCACGTGACTGATCATGCACTGATCACGTGGCTGATCATGCACTGATCACGTAACTGATCATGCACTGATCACGTGGCTGATCATGCACTGATCACGTGGCTGATCATGCACTGATCACGTGACTGATCATGCACTGATCACGTGACTGATCATGCACTGATCACGTGGCTATCATGCACTGATCACGTGGCTGATCATGCACTGATCACGTGACTGATCATGCACTGATCACTGGCTGATCATGCACTGATCACGTGGCTATCATGCACTGATCACGTGGCTGATCATGCACTGATCACGTGACTGATCATGCACTGATCACGTCTATATCATGCACTGATCACGTGACTGATCATGCACTGATCACGTGGATGATCATGCACTGATCACGTGACTGATCATGCACTGATCACGTGGCTATCATGCACTGATCACGTGGCTGATCATGCATGATCACGTAGCTACCATGTACTGATCACGTGACTGATCATGCACTGATCACGTGACTGATCATGCACTGATCACGTGGCTGATCATGCACTGATCACGTGACTGATCATGCACTGATCACGTGACTGATCATGCACTGATCACGTGGCTATCATGCACTGATCACGTGGCTGATCATGCACTGATCACGCAGCTATCATGCACTGATCACATGACTGATCATGCACTGATCACGTAACTGATCATGCACTGATCACGTGGCTTATCATGCACTGATCATGTGACTGATCATGCACTGATCATGTTTGGTATCATACACTGATCATGTGCCTCTGGAGGCAATGAACAAAGAGCTGAGTAGGCACGAATCAGTCAGCAGGCTATAATCATGGAACTCAGCTGTGAGAAATCATGCTGCTCAGCTGGCAATAATCAAGTAGCTGAGCAGGCAGGAATTATGCAGCACAGCTGGCAATTGTCAAGCAGATGACAGGCAGGAATCGTGCAGCTCAGCTGGCAATTGTCAAGCAGATGAGCAGACAGTAATCACGCAGCTCAGCAGGCCCTGATCACGTGACTGAGCATGCACTGTTCACGTGGCTGATCATACACTGATCACGTGACTGATCATGCACTGATCACGTGGCTATCATGCACTGATCACGTGGCTGATCATGCACTGATCACGTAACTGTCATGCACTGATCACGTGGCTGATCATGCACTGATCACGTGGCTGATCATGCACTGATCACGTGGCTATCATGCACTGATCACGTGGCTGATCATGCACTGATCACGGGACTGATCATGCACTGATCACGTGGCTATCATGCACTGATCACATGACTGATCATGCACTGATCACGTGGCTGATCATGCACTGATCACGTGACTGATCATGCACTGATCACGTGACTGATCATGCACTGATCACGTGGCTGATCATGCACTGATCACGTAACTGATCATGCACTGATCACGTGGCTGATCATGCACTGATCACGTGGCTGATCATGCACTGATCACGTGACTGATCATGCACTGATCACGTGACTGATCATGCACTGATCACGTGGCTATCATGCACTGATCACGTGGCTGATCATGCACTGATCACGTGACTGATCATGCACTGATCACGTGGCTATCATGCACTGATCACGTGGCTATCATGCACTGATCACGTGGCTGATCATGCACTGATCACGTGACTGATCATGCACTGATCACGTCTATATCATGCACTGATCACGTGACTGATCATGCACTGATCACGTGGATGATCATGCACTGATCACGTGATGATCATGCACTGATCACGTGGCTATCATGCACTGATCACGTGGCTGATCATGCAATGATCACGTAGCTACCATGTACTGGTCACGTGACTGATCATGCACTGATCACGTAACTGATCATGCACTGATCACGTGGCTGATCATGCACTGATCACGTGACTGATCATGCACTGATCACGTGACTGATCATGCACTGATCACGTGGCTATCATGCACTGATCACGTGGCTGATCATGCACTGATCACGCAGCTACCATGCACTGATCACGTGACTGATCATGCACTGATCACGTGACTGATCATGCACTGATCACGTGGCTTATCATGCACTGATCATGTGACTGATCATGTGCTGATCATGTTTGGTATCATACACTGATCATGTGCCTCTGGAGGCAATGAACAAAGAGCTGAGTAGGCACGAATCAGTCAGCAGGCTATAATCATGGAACTCAGCTGTGAGAAATCATGCTGCTCAGCTGGCAATAATCAAGCAGATGAGCAGGCAGGAATTACGCAGCACAGCTGGCAATTGTCAAGCAGATGACAGGCAGGAATCGTGCAGCTCAGCTGGCAATTGTCAAGCAGATGAGCAGACAGTAATCACGCAGCTCAGCAGGCCCTGATCACGTGACTGAGCATGCACTGTTCACGTGGCTGATCACACACTGATCACGTGACTGATCATGCACTGATCACGTGACTGATCATGCACTGATCACGTAGCTATCATGCACTGATCACGTGGCTGATCATGCACTGATCACGGGACTGATCATGCACTGATCACGGGCTATCATGCACTGATCACATGACTGACATGCACTGATCACGTGGCTGATCATGCACTGATCACGTGACTGATCATGCACTGATCACGTGACTGATCATGCACTGATCACGTGGCTGATCATGCACTGATCACGTGGCTATCATGCACTGATCACGTGGCTGATCATGCAATGATCACGTAGCTACCATGCACTGGTCACGTGACTGATCATGCACTGATCACGTAATTGATCATGCACTGATCACGTGGCTGATCATGCACTGATCACGTGGCTGATCATGCACTGATCACGTGGCTATCATGCACTGATCACGTGGCTGATCATGCACTGATCACGTGACTGATCATGCACTGATCACGTGGCTATCATGCACTGATCACGTGGCTGATCATGCACTGATCACGTGGCTGATCACGCAGCTACATGTACTGATCACGTGACTGATCATGCACTGATCACGTGACTGATCATGCACTGATCACGTGGCTATCATGCACTGATCACGTGGCTGATCATGCACTGATCACGTAGCTATCATGCACTGGTCACGTGACTGATCATGCACTGATCACGTGACTGATCATGCACTGATCACGTGGCTGATCATGCACTGATCACGTGGCTGATCATGCACTGATCACGTGACTGATCATGCACTGATCACGTGGCTGATCATGCACTGATCACGTGGCTGATCATGCACTGATCACGTGGCTGATCATGCACTGATCACGTGACTGATCATGCACTGATCACGTGACTGATCATGCACTGATCACGTGACTGATCATGCACTGATCACGTGGCTATCATGCACTGATCACGTGGCTGATCATGCACTGATCACGTGACTGATCATGCACTGATCACGTGGCTGATCATGCACTGATCACGTGGCTGATCATGCACTGATCACGTGGCTGATCATGCACTGATCACGTGACTGATCATGCACTGATCACGTCTATATCATGCACTGATCACATGACTGATCATGCACTGATCACGTGGATGATCATGCACTGATCACGTGACTGATCATGCACTGATCACGTGGCTATCATGCACTGATCACGTGGCTGATCATGCAATGATCACGTAGCTACCATGTACTGGTCACGTGACTGATCATGCACTGATCACGTGACTGATCATGCACTGATCACGTGGCTGATCATGCACTGATCACGTGACTGATCATGCACTGATCACGTGACTGATCATGCACTGATCACGTGGCTATCATGCACTGATCACGTGGCTGATCATGCACTGATCACGTGGCTATCATGCACTGATCACGTGACTGATCATGCACTGATCACGTGATTGATCATGCACTGATCACGTGGCTTATCATGCACTGATCATGTGACTGATCATGTGCTGATCATGTTTGGTATCATACACTGATCATGTGCCTCTGGAGGCAATGAACAAAGAGCTGAGTAGGCACGAATCAGTCAGCAGGCTATAATCATGGAACTCAGCTGTGAGAAATCATGCTGCTCAGCTGGCAATAATCAAGTAGCTGAGCAGGCAGGAATTATGCAGCACAGCTGGCAATTGTCAAGCAGATGACAGGCAGGAATCGTGCAGCTCAGCTGGCAATTGTCAAGCAGATGAGCAGACAGTAATCACGCAGCTCAGCAGGCCCTGATCACGTGACTGAGCATGCACTGTTCACGTGGCTGATCACACACTGATCACGTGACTGATCATGCACTGATCACGTGGCTATCATGCACTGATCACGTGGCTGATCATGCACTGATCACGTAACTGTCATGCACTGATCACGTGGCTGATCATGCACTGATCACGTGGCTGATCATGCACTGATCACGTGGCTATCATGCACTGATCACGTGGCTGATCATGCACTGATCACGGGACTGATCATGCACTGATCACGTGCTATCATGCACTGATCACGTGACTGATCATGCACTGATCACGTGGCTGATCATGCACTGATCACGTGACTGATCATGCACTGATCACGTGACTGATCATGCACTGATCACGTGGCTGATCATGCACTGATCACGTAACTGATCATGCACTGATCACGTGGCTGATCATGCACTGATCACGTGGCTGATCATGCACTGATCACGTGACTGATCATGCACTGATCACGTGACTGATCATGCACTGATCACGTGGCTATCATGCACTGATCACGTGGCTGATCATGCACTGATCACGTGACTGATCATGCACTGATCACTGGCTATCATGCACTGATCACGTGGCTATCATGCACTGATCACGTGGCTGATCATGCACTGATCACGTGACTGATCATGCACTGATCACGTCTATCATGCACTGATCACGTGACTGATCATGCACTGATCACGTGGATGATCATGCACTGATCACGTGACTGATCATGCACTGATCACGTGGCTATCATGCACTGATCACGTGGCTGATCATGCAATGATCACGTAGCTACCATGTACTGATCACGTGACTGATCATGCACTGATCACGTGACTGATCATGCACTGATCACGTGGCTGATCATGCACTGATCACGTGACTGATCATGCACTGATCACGTGACTGATCATGCACTGATCACGTGGCTATCATGCACTGATCACGTGGCTGATCATGCACTGATCACGCAGCTACCATGCACTGATCACGTGACTGATCATGCACTGATCACGTAACTGATCATGCACTGATCACGTGGCTTATCATGCACTGATCATGTGACTGATCATGTGCTGATCATGTTTGGTATCATACACTGATCATGTGCCTCTGGAGGCAATGAACAAAGAGCTGAGTAGGCACGAATCAGTCAGCAGGCTATAATCATGGAACTCAGCTGTGAGAAATCATGCTGCTCAGCTGGCAATAATCAAGCAGATGAGCAGGCAGGAATTATGCAGCACAGGTGGCAATTGTCAAGCAGATGACAGGCAGGAATCGTGCAGCTCAGCTGGCAATTGTCAAGCAGATGAGCAGACAGTAATCACGCAGCTCAGCAGGCCCTGATCACGTGACTGAGCATGCACTGTTCACGTGGCTGATCACACACTGATCACGTGACTAATCATGCACTGATCACGTGGCTATCATGCACTGATCACGTGACTGATCATGCACTGATCACGTAATTGTCATGCACTGATCACGTGGCTGATCATGCACTGATCACGTGGCTGATCATGCACTGATCACGTGGCTATCATGCACTGATCACGTGGCTGATCATGCACTGATCACGGGACTGATCATGCACTGATCACGGGCTATCATGCACTGATCACATGACTGATCATGCACTGATCACGTGGATGATCATGCACTGATCACGTGACTGATCATGCACTGATCACGTGACTGATCATGCACTGATCACGTGGCTGATCATGCACTGATCACGTAACTGATCATGCACTGATCACGTGGCTGATCATGCACTGATCACGTGGCTGATCATGCACTGATCACGTGACTGATCATGCACTGATCACGTGACTGATCATGCACTGATCATGCACTGATCACGTGGCTGATCATGCACTGATCACGTGACTGATAATGCACTGATCATCTGGCTATCATGCACTCATTACCTGGCTATCGTGCACTGATCACGTGGTTGATCATACACTGATCACGAGACTGATCATGCACTGATCACGTCTATATCATGCACTGATCACATAACTGCCCATGCACTGATCACCTGGATGATCATACACTGATCATGTGATAGATCATGCATTGATCACGTGGCTATCATGCACTGCTCACGCGGCTGTTCATGCAATGATCACGTAGCTACCATGTACTGGTCCCGTGAGTGACCATTCACTGATCACGTAACTGATCATGCACTGATCACGTGGCTGATCCTGCACTGAACACGTGACTGACCATGCACTGAATTCGTGACTGATCATGCAATGATCACGTGGCTATCATGCACTGCTCACGTGGCTGATCATGCAATGATCACGCAGCTACCATGTACTGGTCACATGACTGATCATGCACTGATCACGTAATTGATTATGCACTGATCACCTGGCTTATCATGCATTGATCACGTGACTGATCATGCGCTGATCATGTTTGGTGTCACACACTGATCATGTGCATTTGCAGGCAATGAACAAAGAGCTGAGTAGGCAGGAATCAGTCAGCAGGCTATTATCATGGAACTCAGCTTTGATAAATCATGCTGCTCAGCTGGCAATGATCAAGTAGATGAGCAGGCAGGAATTATGCAGCACATGTGGCAATTGTCAAGGAGATGACAGGCAGGAATCGTACAGCTCAGCTGGCAATTGTCAAGCAGATGAACAGACAGTAATCACGCAGCTCAGCAGGCCCTTATCAGGTGACTGAGCATGCACTGATCACGTGACTGATCACACACCTATCACGTGAATAATCATGCACTGATCACGTGGCTCTCATGCACTAATCACGTGATTGCGCATGCACTGCTCACGTGACTGTCATGCACTGCTCACGTGGCTATCATGCACAGATGAGGTGGCTGATCATGCACTGATCACGTAGCTATCTTGGACTGATCACTTGGCTGATCATGCACTCATCACGGGACTGATCATGAACTTATCACGGCGCTATCATGCATTGATCACATGACTCCACATGCACTGATCACGTGGATGATCATGCACTGATCAGGTGACTGACCATGCACTGATCACGTGACTGAACATGCACTGATCACGTGGCTGATCCTGCACTGATCACGTAATTGATCATGCACTGATCATTTGGCTGATCATGCACTGATCACGTGGCTGATCATACACTGATCACGTGACTGATCATGCACTGATCACATGACTGATCATCCATTGATCAGTTGGCTATCATGCACTGATTACTTGGCTGATCATACACTGATCACGTGACTGATAACGCACTGATCATCTGGCTATCATGCACTCATTACCTGGCTATCGTGCACTGATCACGTGGTTGATCATACACAGATCACGAGACTGATCATGCACTGATCACGTCGATATCATGCACTGATCACATGACTGCCCATGCACTGATCACCCGGATGATCATACACTGATCATGTGACAGATCATGCACTGATCATGTGGCTATCATGCACTGCTCACGCGGCTGTTCATGCAATGATCACGTAGCTACCATGTACTGTTCCCGTGAGTGACCATTCACTGATCAGGTAATTGATCATGCACTGATCACGTGACTGATCATGCACTGAACACGTGACTGACCATGCACTGATCACGTGACTGATCATGCAATCATCATGTGGCTATCATGCACTGCTCACGTGGCTGATCATGCAATGATCACGCAGCTACCATGTACTGGTCACATGACTGATCATGCACTGATCACGTAATTGATCATGCACTGATCACCTGGCTTATCATGCATTGATCATGTGACTGATTATGTGCTGATCATGTTTGGTGTCACACACTGATCATGTGCATCTGCAGGCAATGAACAAAGAGCTGAGTAGGCAGGAATCAGTCACCAGGCTATAATCATGGAACTCAGCTCTGAGAAATCATGCTGCTCAGCTGGCAATAATCAAGTAGATGAGCAGGCAGGAATTATGCAGCACAGGTGGCAATTGTCAAGAAGATGACAGGCAGGAATCGTACAGCTCAGCTGGCAATTGTCAAGCAGATGAGCAGAGAGTAATCACACAGCTCAGCAGGCCCTTATCACGTGACTGAGCATGCACTGTTCACGTGGCTGATCACACACCTATCACGTGAATAATCATGCACTGATCACGTGGCTCTCATGCACTGATCACGTGATTGCGCATGCACTGATCACGTAATTGTATGCACTGCTCACCTGGCTGATCATTCACTGATGAGGTGGCTGATCATGCACTGATCACGTAGCTATCTTGGACTGATCACTTGGCTGAACATACACTCATCACGGGACTGATCATGATCTGATCACGGCGCTATCATGCATTGTCTACATGACTCCACATGCACTGATCACGTCGATGATCATGCACTGATCAGGTGACTGACCATGCACTGATCACGTGACTGATCATGCACTGATCACGTGGCTGATCCTGCAATGATCACGTAATTGATCATGCACTGATCATTTGGCTGATCATGCACTGATCACGTGGCTGATCATACACTGATCACGTGACTGATCATGCACTGATCACATGACTGATCATCCACTGATCAGTTGGCTATCATGCACTGATTACTTGGGTGATCATACACTGATCACGTGACTAATAATGCACTGATCATCTGGCTATCATGCACTCATTACCTGGCTATCGTGCACTGATCACGTGGTTGATCATACACTGATCACGAGGCTGATCATGCACAGATCACGTCAATATCATGCACTGATCACATAACTGCCCATGCACTGATCACCTGGATGATCATACACTGATCATGTGATAGATCATGCATTGATCACGTGGCTATCATGCACTGCTCACGCGGCTGTTCATGCAATGATCACGTAGCTACCATGTACTGGTCCCGTGAGTGACCATTCACTGATCACGTAATTGATCATGCACTGATCACGTGGCTGATCCTGCACTGAACACGTGACTGACCAGGCACTGATCACGTGACTGATCATGCAGTGATCACGTGGCTATCATGCACTGCTCACGTGGGTGATCATGCAATTATCACGCAGTTACCATGTACTGGTCACATGACTGAGCATGCACTGATCACGTAATTGATCATGCACTGATCACCTGGCTTATCTTGCATTGATCATGTGACTGATCATGTGCTGATCATGTTAGGTGTCATACACTGATCATGTGCATCTGCAGGCAATGAACAAAGAGCTGAGTAGGCAGGAATCAGTCAGCAGGCTATAATCATGGAACTCAGCTTTGATAAATCATGCTGCTCAGCTGGCAATAATCAAGTAGATGAGCAGGCAGGAATTACGCAGCACAGGTGGCAATTGTCAAGGAGATGACAGGCAGGAATCGTGCAGCTCAGCTGCCAATTGTCAAGCAGATGAGCAGACAGTAATCACGCAGCTCAGCAGGCCCTTATCACGTGACTGAGCCTGCACTGTTCACGTGGCTGATCACACACCTATCACGTGAATAATCATGCACTGATCACGTGGCTCTCATGCACTGATCACGTGACTGCGCATACACTGATCACGTAATTGTATGCATTGCTCACGTGGCTATCATGCACTGATGACGTGGCTGATCATGAACTGATCACGTAGCTATCTTGCACTGATCACTTGGCTGATCATACACTCATCACAGGACTGATCATGAACTGATCACGGCGCTATCATGCATTTTCTACATGACTCCACATGCACTGATCACGTGGCTGATCATACACTGTTAACGTGTCTGACCATGCACTGCTCACGTGGCTGATAATACACTGCTCACGTAACTGATCATGCACTGATCACGTGACTATCATGCACTGATCACGTGGCTGAACATGCACTGTTCATGTGGCTGATCAAACACCTGTCACGTGACATATCATGCACTGATCACGTGGCACTCATGCACTGATCACGTGGCTGATCATACTCTGATCTCGTAACTCATCATGCACACATCACATTTCTATCATGCACTGCTCACGTGGCTCGTCATGGAATGATCACGTAGCAACATATACTGGTCACGTGACTGATCATGCCCAGATCACGTAAATGATCACGCACTGTTCACGTGACTGATCATGTACTGATCACGTGACTGATCATGCACTGATCACGTGGCTGATCATGCACTGATCACGGAATTGATCATGCACTTATCATGTGGCTGATCATGCACTGATCACGTGGCTGATCATCCACTGATCACGTGACTGATCATGCACTGATAACGTGACTGATCATGCACTGATCACGTGGCTATCATGCACTGATCACTTGGCTGGTCATACACTGATCACGTGCCTGGTCATGCACAGATTACATGACTGTTCATGCACTGAACACGTGACTGATCATGCACTGATCACATGGCTATCATGCACTACTCACGTGGCTGATCATGCAATGATCATATAGCTACCATGTACCGGTCAGGTGACTGATCATACACCCCTCAGGTGACGGATCATGCACTGATCGCGTGGCTATCATGCAATGTTCACGTGGCTGATCATGCACTGATCACCTGACTGGTCATGCACAGATGACGTGACAAATCATGAACTGATCACATAGCTGATCATGAACTGATCACCTGCCTGATCATGCACTGATCACGTGGCTGATCATGCACTGATACCGTTACTGAGCATGGACTGATCACATGAACTAACATGTAGTGATCACGTGACTTAATGGCTCTGATCATGTGACTGATCATGCGCTGATCATGTTTGCTAAAATACACTGATCATGTGCCTCTGGAGGCAATAAACAAAGAGCTCAGTAGGCACGAATCAAACAGTCAGCAGGCAATAATCATGGAACTCAGCTGTAAGGAATCATGCTGCTCAGCTGGCAATAATCAAGCTGATGAGCAGGAATTAGGCAGCACAGCTGGCAATTTTCAGCAGATGACAGGGCAGGATACTGATTACTTGGCTGGTCATACACAGATCACGTAAATGATCACGCACTGTTCACGTGACTGATCATATACTGATCACGTGACTGATCATGCACTGATCACGTGGCTGATCATGCACTGATCACGTGGCTGATCATGCAATGATCACGTAATTGATCATGCACTTATCATTTGGCTGATCATGCACAGATCACGTAAATGATCACGCACTCTTCACGTGACTGATCATGTACTGATCACGTGACTGATCATGCACTGATCACGTGGCTGATCATGCACTGATTACGTAATTGATCATGCATTTATCATTTGGCTGATCATGCACAGATCACGTAAATGATCACACACCTATCACGTGACTGATCATGAACTGATCATGTGACTGATCATGCACTGATCACGTAGCTATCTTGCACTGATCACTTGGCTGATCATACACTCATCACGGGACTGATCGTGCACTGATCACGGCGCTATCATGCATTGACTACATGACTCCACATGCACTGATCACATGGATGATCATGCACTGATCACGTGACTGACCATGCACTGATCACGTGACTGATCAGGCACTGATCAAATGGCTGATCATGCACTGATCACGTGGCTATCATGCACTGTTAACGTGAGTGATCATGCACTGATCACGTGACTGATCATGCACTGATCTCGTGGTTATCATGCACGGCTCATGTGGCTGATCATGCAATGATCACCTAGCTATCATATACTGGCCACGTGACTGATCATGCACTGATCACGTAAATTATCATGCACTGATCATGTGGCTGATCATGCACTGATCACGTGACTGATCATGCACTGATCACGTGGCTATCGTGCACTGATCACTTGGCTGGTCCTACACGGATCACGTGCCTGGTCATGCACAGATTACATGACTGATCATGCACTGAACACGTGACTGATCATGCACTGATCACGTGGCTATCATGCACTACTCACGTGGCTGATCATGCAATGATCATGTAGCTACCATGTACCGGTCAGGTAACTGATCATACACCCATCAGGTGACGGATCATGCACTGATCACGTGGCTATCATGCACTGTTCACGTGGCTGGTCATACACTGATCACCTGCCTGGTCATGCACAGATCACGTGACAAATCATGAACTGATCACATAGCTTCCATGAACTGATCACCTGGCTGATCATGCACTGATCACGTGGCTGATCATGCACTGTTACCGTGACTGAGCATGGACTGATCACATGACTATCATGTAGTGATCACGTGACTTAATGGCTCTGAACATGTGACTGATCATGCACTGATCATGTTTGCTATCATACACTGATCATGTGCCTCTGGAGGCAATAAACAAAGAGCTCAGTAGGCAAGAATCAAACAGTCAGCAGGCAATAATCATGGAACTCAGCTGTGAGGAATCATGCTGCTCAGCTGGCAATAATCAAGCAGCTGAGCAGGCAGGAATTACGCAGCACAGCTGTCAATTGTCAAGCAGATGACAGGCAGGAATCGTGCAGCTCAGCTGGCAATTGTCAAGCAGATGAGCAGACAGTAATCACGCAGCTCAGCAGGCCCTGATCACGTGACTGAGCATGCACTGTTCACGTGGCTGATCATACACTGATCACGTGATGATCATGCACTGATCACTTGGATATCATGCACTGATCACATGGCTGATCATACACTGTTCACGTGTCTGACCATGCACTGATCACGTGGCTGATCATACAGTGCTAAGGTAACTGATCATGCACTGATCACGTGGCTATCATGGACTGATCACGTGGCTGAACATGCACTGTTCACGTGGCTGATCACACACCTGTCACGTGACATATCATGCACTGATCACGTGGCACTCATGCACAGATCACGTGACTGATCATGCACAGATCACGTGACTGATCCTGCACTGATCACGTGGCTCATCATGCACTGATCATGTGGCTCTCATGCACTGATCACGTGGCTATCATGCACTGATCACGTGGCTATCATGCACTGATCACGTGGCTGATCACGCAATGATCACGTAGCTACCATGTACTGGTCACGTGACTGATCATGCACTGAACACGTAATTGATCCTGCACTGATTACATGGCTCATCACGACTGATCAGGTGGCTGATCACACACTGATCACGAGATTGATCATGCACTGATCACTTGGATATCATGCACTGATCACGTGGCTGATCATACACTGTTCACGTGTCTGACCATGCACTGCTCACGTGGCTGATCATACACTGCTCACGTAACTGATCATGCACTGATCACTTGGCTATCATGCACTGAATACGTGGCTGAACATGCACTGATCACGTGGCTGACCACACACCTGTTACGTGACATATCATGCACTGATCACGTGGCACTCATGCACTGATCACGTGGCTGATCATACTCTGCTCACGTAACTCATCATGCACACATCACGTGGCTATCATGCACTGCTCACGTGGCTCGTCATGGAATGATCACATTGCTCCCATATACTGGTCACGTGACTGATCATGCACAGATCACGTAAATGATCATGCACTGTTCATATGACTGATCATGTACTGATCACGTGACTGATCATGCACAGATCACGTGGCTATCATGCTCTGCTCACGTGGCTGATCATGCAATGATCACGTAGCAACCATGTACTGGTCACGTGACTGATCATGCACTGATCATGTAATTGATCCTGCACTGATCACGTGGCACATCATGCACTGATCACGTGGCTGATCATGCACTGATCACGTGACTGATCATGCACTGATCACGTGACTGATCATGCACTGATCACGTGGCTATCATGCAGTGATCACGTGGCTATCATGCAGTGATCAAGTGGATATCATGCACTGATCACGTGGCTGATCACACACGTATCACATGACTGATCATGCACTGATCACGTGGCTCTCATGCAGTGATCACGTGGCTATCATGCACTGATCACGTGGCTGATCACGCAATGATCACGTAGCTACCATGTACTTGTCACGTGACTGATCATGCACTGATCACGTAATTGATCCTGCACTGATCACATGGCTCATCACGCACTAATCAGGTGGCTGATCACACACGTATCACGTGACTGATCATGTACAGATCACGTGAATAATCATGAAGTGATCACGTGGCTATCCTGCACTTATCACGTGGTATCATGCACTGATCACGTGGCTATCATGCACTGATCACTTGTCTGGACATACACTGATCACGTGCCTGGTCATGCACTGATCACGTGGCTGATCATGCACTGATCACGTGACTAAACATGCACTAATCTCGTGTCTGATCATGCACTGATCACGTGGCTATCATGCGCTGCTCACGTGGATGATCATGCGATGATCATGCAGCTACCATGTACAGGTCACGTGAAAGATCATACACCCATCAGGTGACTGATCATGCACTGATCACGTGGCTGATCACACACGTATCACGTGACTGATCATGCACTGGTCACGTGGCTATCATGCACTGATCACGTGACTGATCATGCACAGATCACGTGACTGATCATGCACAGATCACGTGACTGATCCTGCACTGATCACGTGGCTCATCATGCACTGATCATGTGGCTATCATGCACTGATCACGTGGCTTATCATGCAACGATCAGGTAGCAACCATGTACTGGTCACGTGACTGATCATGCACTGATCACGTAATTGATCCTGCACTGATCACGTGGCTCATCATGCACTGATCACGTGGCTGATCATCCACTGATCACGTGACTGATCATGCACTGATCACGTGACTGATCATGCACTGATCACGTGACTAATCATGAAGTGATCACGTGGCTATCCTTCACTGATCACGTCGATATCATGCACTGATCACGTGGCTGATCATGCAATGATCACGTAGCTACCATGCACTGATCATGTGACTGATCATGCACTGATCACGTGGCTGATCATGCAATGATCACGTAGCTACCATGCACTGGTCACGTGACTGATCATGCACTGATCACGTGGCTATCATGCACTGCTCACGTGGCTGATCATGCAATGATCACGCAGCTACCATGTACTGGTCACATGACTGATCATGCACTGATCACGTAATTGATCATGCACTGATCACCTGGCTTATCATGCATTGATCATGTGACTGATCATGTGCTGATCATGTTTGGTTTCACACACTGACCATGTGCCTCTGGAGGCAAAGAACATAGAGCTGAGTAGGCAGGAAACAGTCACCAGGCTATAATCATGGAACTCAGCTCTGAGAAATCATGCTGCTCAGCTGGCAAGAATCAAGTAGATGAGCAGGCAGGAATTATGCAGCACAGGTGGCAATTGTCAAGGAGATGGCAGGCAGGAATCGTGCAGCTCAGCTGGCAATTGTCAAGCAGATGAGCAGACAGTAATCACGCAGCTCAGCAGGCCCTGATCACGTGACTGAGCATGCACTGTTCACATGGCTGATCACACACCTATCACGTGACTGATCATGCACTGATCACGTGGCTCTCATGCACTGATCACGTGATTGCGCATGCTTTGTTCACGTTATAGTATGCACTGATCACGTGGCTATCATGCACTGATGACGTGGCTAATCATGAACTGATCATATGACTGATCATGCACAGATCACGTAGCTATCTTGCACTGATCACTTGGCTGATCATACACTCATCACGGGACTGATCGTGTGATGATCACGCAGCTACCATGTACTGGTCACATGACTGATCATGCACTAGTCAGCAGGCAATAATCATGGAACTCAGGTGTGAGGAATCATGCTGCTCAGCTGGCAATAATCAAGCAAATGAGCAGACAGTAATCACGCAGCTCAGCAGGCCCTGATCACGTGACTGAGCATGCACTGTTCACGTGGCTGATCACACACCTATCATGTGACTGATCATGCACTGATCACGTGGCTCTCATGCACTTATCACGTGATTGCGGATGCACTGATCACGTAATTGTATGCACTGATCACGTGGCTATCATGTACTGATGACGTAGCTCATCATGCACTGATCATGTGACAGATCATGCACTGATCACGTAGCTATTTGGCACTGATCACTTGGCTGATCATACACTCATCTCGGGAATGATCATGCACTGATCATGGCGGTATCATGCACTGGTCACGTGGATATCATGCACTGATCACGTGGCTGATCACACACGTATCACGTGACTGATCATGCGCTGATCACGTGGCTATCCTGCACTGATCACGTGGCTGCTCATACACTGATCACGTGCCTGGTCAGGCACAGATCACGTGACTACTCATGAAGTGATCACGTGGCTATCATGAACTGAACACGTGGCTATGATACACTTAATACATGGCTGATCACACACGTATCACGTGACTGATCATGCACTGGTCACGTGGCTATCATGCACTGATCACGTGGCTATCATGCACTGATCACGTGGATATCATGCACTGTTCACGTGGTTATCATACACTGACCACGTGGCGGATCATGCAATGATGACCTAGCTACCATGTACTGGTCACGTGACTGATCATGCGCTGATTACGTAATTGATCATGCACTGATCACGTGGCTGATCGTGCACTGATCACGTGACTGATCATGCACTGATTACGTGAACTGATCATGCACTGATCACGTGGCTATCATGCACTGATAACGTGGCTGATCATACAATGTTCACATAGCTACCATGTACTGGTCACGTGACTGATCATGCACTGATCACGTAGTTGATCATGCACTGATCACGTGGCTGATCATACACTGATCACGTGCCTGGTCAGGCACAGATCACGTGACTACTCATGAAGTGATCACGTGGCTATCATGCACTGGTTACGTGGCTATCATGCACTGATCACGTGTCTATCATGCACAGATCACGTGGCTGATCATGCAAAAGTCCCGTAGCTACCATTTACTGGTCACATGCCTGATCATGCACTGATCACATAATTGATCATGCACTGATCACGTGGCTGATCATGCACTGATCACGTGACTGATCATGCACTAATCACGTGACTCATCATGCACTGGTCACGTGGCTATCATGCACTGCTCACGTGGCTGATCATGCAATGAGCATGCAGCTACCATGTTCTGGTCACATGAATGATCATGCACTGATCACGTAATTGATCATGCACTGATCAACTGGCTTATCATGCATTGATCTTGTGACTGACCATGTGCTTATCATGTTTGGTGTCATACACTGATCATGTGCCTCTGGAGGCAATGGACAAAGAGCTGAGTAGGCAGGAATCAGTCAGCAGGCAATAATCATGGAACTCAGTTCTGAGAAATCATGCTGCTCAGCTGGCAATAATCAAGTAGAGGAGCAGGCAGGAATTACGCAGCACAGGTGGCAATTGTCAAGGAGATGACAGGCAGGAATCGTGCAGCTCAGCTGGCAATTGTCAAGCAGATGAGCAGACAGTAATCACGCAGCTCAGCAGGCCCTGCTCACGTGACTGAGCATGCACTGTTCACGTGGCTGATCACACACCTATCACGTGACTGATGATGCACTGATCACGTGGCCCTCATGCACTGATCACGTGATTGCGGATGTACTGATCACGTGATTGTTTGCATTGATCACATGGCTATCATGTACTGATGACGTAGCTGATCATGCACTGATCACGTAGCTATCTTTCACTGATCACTTGGCTGATCATACACTCATATCGGGACTGATCAGGCACTGATCATGGCGCTATCATGCACTGATCACGTGGATATCATGCACTGGTAACGTGGCTGATCACACAGGTATCACGTGACTGATCATGCCCTGATCACGTGGCTATCATGCACTGATCATGTGGCTGTCATGCACTGATATCATGCACTGATCACGTGGCTGATCACACATATCACGTGACTGATCATGCACTGATCACGTGACTATCATGCACTGATCACGTGGCTATCATGCACTGATCACGTGGCTGATCATGCAATGATCACGTAGCTACCATGTACTGGTCACGTGACTGATCATGCACTGATCACGTAATTGATCCTGCACTGATCACGTGGCTCATCACACACTGATCACGTGGCTGATCACACACGTGTCACGTGACTGATCATATACAGGTCACGTGACTAATCATGAAGTGATCATGTGGCTATCCTGCACTGATTACGTGGATATCATGCACTGATCACGTGGCTAATCACAAACGTATCACTTGACTGATCATGCACTGATCACGTAGCTATTTTGCATTGATCACTTGGCTGATCATACACTCTTCACGGGACTGATCATGCACTGATCACGGCGCTATCATGCATTGATTGCATGACTCCACATGCACTGATAACGTGGTTGATCATACACTGATCACATGACTCATCATGCACTGATCACGTGACTGATCATGCACTGATCATTTGGCTATCATGCACTGATTACTTGGCTGATCATTCACTGATCACGTGACTGATCATCTGGCTATCATGCACTCATTACCTGGCTATTGTGCACTGATCACGTGGTTGATCATACACTGATCACGAGACTGATCATGCACTGATCATGTCTATATCATGCACTGATCACATGACTGCCCATGCACTGATTACGTGGATGATCATACACTGATCATGTGATAGATCATGCAGTGATCACGTGGCTATCATGCACTGATCAAGTGGTTGATCATACTCTGCTCCCGAAACAGATCATGAACTGCTCACGTGGCTATCATGCACTGCTCACGTGGCTGAACAGGCAATGATCACGTAGCTACCATGTACTGGTCACGTGAGTGATCATGCACTGATCACGTAATTGATCATGCACTGATCAGGTGACTTATCATGCACTGTTCACGTGACTGATCATCCACTGATCATGTGACTGATCATGCACTGATCTCATGGCTATAATGCATGGCTCACGTGGCTGATCATGCAATGATCACCTAGCTACCATGTACTGGTCCCGTGACTGATCATGCACTGATCATGTGGCTGATCATGCACTGATCACGTGGCTGATCATCCACTGATCACGTGACTGATCATGCACTGATCACGTGACTGATCATGCACTGATCACGTGGCTATCATGCACTGATCACTTGGCTGGTCATACACTGATCTCGTGCCTGGTCATGCACAGATTACATGACTGAACATGCTCTGATCACGTGATTGACCATGCACTGATCACGTGGCTATCATGCACTACTCACGTGATTGATCATGCAATGATCATGTAGCTACCATGTATCGGTCAGATGACTGATCATACACCCATCAGGTGACGGATCATGCATTGATCACGTGGCTATTATGCACTGTTCACGTGGCTGATCATACACTGATCACCTGCCTGGTCATGCACAGATCACGTGACTAATCATGAACTGATCACGTAGCTATCATGCACTGATCACCTGGCTGATCAGGCACTGATCACGTGGCTATCATGCAATGATCACGTGGCTATCATGCACTGATGACGTGGCTGATCATGCACTGATACCGTGACTGAGCATGGACTGATCCCATGAGTATCATGTAGTGATCACGTGACTTAATGGCGCTGATCATGTGACTGATCATGGGCTGATCATGTTTGCTATCATACACTGATCATGTGCCTCTGGAGGCAATAAACAAAGAGCTGAATAGGCACGAATCAAACAGTCAGCAGGCAATAATCATGGAACTCAGCTGTGAGGAATCAAGCTGCTCAGCTGGCAATAATCAAGCAGCTGAGCAGGCAGGAATTACGCAGCACAGCTGGCAATTGTCAAGCAGATGACAGGCAGGAATCGTGCAGCTCAGCTGGCAATTGTCAAGCAGATGAGCAGACAGTAATCAAGAGGCTCAGCAGGCCATGATGACGTGACTGAGCATGCACTGTTCACGTGGCAGATCATACACTGATCACGTGATTGATTATGCACTGATCACTTGGACATCATGCACTGATCACGTGGCTGATCATACACTGTTCACGTGTCTGACCATGCACTGATCACGTGGCTGATCATACACTGCTCACGTAACTGATCATGCACTGATCACGTGGCTATCATGCACTGATCACGAGGCTGATCATGCAATGATCACGTAGCTATCTTTCACTGATCACTTGGCTGATCATACACTCATCTCGGGACTGATCAGGCACTGATCATGGCGCTATCATGCACTGATCACGTGGATACCATGCACTGGTAACGTGGCTGATCACACAGGTATCACGTGACTGATCATGCACTGATCACGTGGCTATCATGCACTGATCACGTGGCTGTCATTCACTGATATCATGCACTGATCACGTGGCTGATCACTCACATATCACGTGACTGATCATGCACTGATCACGTGACTATCATGCACTGATCACGTGGCTGATCATACACTGTTCACGTGTCTGACCATGCACTGATCACGTGGCTGATCATACACTGCTCACGTAACTGATCATGCACTGATCACGTGGCTATCATGCACTGATCACGTGGCTGATCATGCAATGATCACGTAGCTATCATGTAGTGGTCACGTGTCTGATCATGCACTGATCACGTAATTGGTAATGCACTGATCACGTGGCTGATCATGCACTGATCACGTGACTCATCATGCACTGATCACGTGACTGATAATGCACTGATCATCTGGCTATCATGCACTCATTACCTGGATATCGTGCACTGATCACGTGCTTGATCATACACTGATCACGAGACTGATCATGCACTGATAACGTCTATATCATGCACTGATCACATGACTGCCCATGCACTGATTATGTGGATGATCATACACTGATCATGTGATAGATCATGCAGTGATCACGTGGCTATCATGCACTGATCAAGTGGTTGATCATACTCTGCTTCTGAAAGAGATCATGCACTGATCACGTGGCTATCATGCACTGCTCACGTGGCTGAACAGGCAATGATCACGTAGCTACCATGTACTGATCACGTGAGTGATCATGCACTGATCACGTAATTGATCATGCACTGATCAGGTGACTTATCATGCACTGTTCACGTGACTGATCATGCACTGATCAGGTGACTGATCATGTACAGATCACGTGATTAATCATGAAGTGATCGTGTGGCTATCCTGCAGTGATCACGTGGATATCATGCACTGATAACGTCAATGATCACACACGTATCACGTGACTGATCATGCACTGATAATGTGGCTATCATGCACTACTCACGTGGCTGATCATGCAATGATCATGTAGCTACCATGTACGGTCATGTGACTGATCATACACCAATCAGGTGACGGATCATGCACTGATCACGTGGCTATCATGCACTGTTCAAGTGGCTGATCATGCAATGATAACCTAGCTACCATGTACCAGTCACGTGACTGATCATGCACTGATCACGTAATTGATCATGCACTGATCACCTGGCTTGTCATGCATTGATCATGTGACTGATCATGCGCTGATCATGTTTGGTGTCATACACTTATCATGTGCCTCTGGAGGCAATGAACATAGAGCTGAGTAGGCAGGAATCAGTCAGCAGGCAGTAATTATGGAACTCAGCTCTGAGAAATCATGCTGCTCAGCTGGCAATAATCAAGTAGATGAGCAGGCAGGAATTACCCAGCACAGGTGGCAATTGTCAAGGAGATGACAGGCAGGAATCGTGCAGCTCAGCTGGCAATTTTCAAGCAGATGAGCAGACAGAAATCACGCAGCTCAGCAAGCCCTGATCACGTGACTGAGCATGCACTGTCCACGTGGCTGATCACACACCTATCACGTGACTGATCATGCACATATCACGTGGCTCTCATGCACTGATCACGTGATTGCGGATGCACTGATCACGTAATTGTATGCACTGATCACGTGGCTATCATATACTGATGACGTAGCTGATCATGCACTGATCATGTGACTGATCATGTACTGATCACGTAGCTATCTTGCACTGATCACTTGGCTGATCATACACTCAACACAGGAGTGATCATGCAAAGATCATGGCGGTATCATGCACTGATCACGTGGATATCATGCACTGATCACGTGGCTGATCATACACGTATCACGTGACTGATCATGCACTGATCACGTGGCTATCCTGCACTGATCACGTGGCTATCATGCACTGATATCATGCACTGATCACGTGGCTGATCACACACATATCACGTGACTGATCATGCACTGATCACGTGAATATCATGCACTGATCACGTGGCTATCATGCACAGATCACTGGCTGATCATGGAATGATCACGTAGCTACCATGTACTGGTCACGTGACTGATCATGCACTGATCACGTAATTGATCCTGCACTGATCACGTGGCTCATCATGCACTGATCACGTGGCTGATCACACACGTGTCACGTGACTGATCATGTACAGATCACGTGACTAAACATGAAGTGATCATGAGGCTATCCTTCACTGATCACGTGGATATCATGCAATGATCACGTGGCTGATCACACACGTATCACGTGACTGATCATGCACTGATCACGTGGCTATCATGCACTGATCACGTGGCTATCATGCACTGATCACGTGGCTGATCATGCAATGATCACCTAGCTACCATGTAGTGGTCACGTGATTGATCATGCACTGATCATGTAATTGATCATGCACTGATCACCTGGCTTATCATGCATTGATCATGTGACTGATCATGCGCTGATCATGTTTGGTGTCATATACTGATCATGTGCCTCTGGAAGCAATGAACATAGAGCTGAGTAGGCAGGAATCAGTCAGCAGGCCATAATCGTGGAATTCAGCTGTGAGGAATCATGCTGCTCACCTGGCAATAATCAAGTAGATGAACAGGCAGGAATTACGCAGCACAGTTGGCAATTGTCAAGAAGATGACAGGCAGGAATCGTGCAGCTCAGCTGGCAATTGTCAAGCAGATGAGCAGACAGTAATTACGCAGCTCAGCAGACCCTGATCACGTGACTGAGCATGCACAGTTCACGAGGCTGATCACACACCTATCACGTGACTGATCATGCACTGATCACGTGGCTCTCATGCACTGATCACGTGATTGCGGATGCAATGATCTCGTCATTGTATGCACTGATCACGTGGCTATCATGTACCGATGACGTAGCTGATCATGCACTGATCATGTGATTGATCATGCACTGATCACGTAGCTATCTTGCACTGATCACTTGGCTGATCATACACTCATCTCGGGACTGATCATGCACTGATCATGGCGCTATCATGCACTGATCACGTGGATATCATGCACTGATCACGTGGCTGATCACACACGTACCACGTGACTGATCATGCACTGATCACGTGGCTATCATGCACTGATCACGTGGCTATCATGCACTGATCATGCACTGATCACGTGGCTGATCAAACACATATCACGTGACTGATCATGCACTGATCACGTGACTACCATGCACTGATCTCGTGCTATCATGCACTGATCACGTGGCTGATCATGCAATGATCACGTAGCTACCTATGTACTGGTCACGTGACTGATCATGCACTGATCACATAATTGATCATGCGTGTTCACGTGGCTGATCATTCACTGATCACATTACTGATCATGCACTGTTCACGTGGCTGTTCATACACTGATCACGTGATTGATCATGCACTGATCACGTGGATATCATGCACTGATCACGTGGCTGATCATGCACTGTTCACGTGTCTGACCATGCACTGCTCACGTGGCTGATCTTACACTGCTCACGTAACTGATCATGCATTGATCACGTGGCTATCATGCACTGTTCACGTGGCTGATCACACACCTGTCACGTGACTGATCATGCACTGATCAGGTGGCACTCATGCACTGATCACGTGGCTGATCGTGCAATGATCACGTAGCTACCATGTACTGGTGACGTGACTGATCTTGCACTGATCACGTAATTGATCCTGCACTGATCACGTGGCTCATCACGCACTGATCACATGGCTGATCACACACGTATCATGTGACTGATCATGTACAGATCACGTGACTATTCATGAAGTGATCACGTGGCTATCCTGCCCTGATCACGTGGATATCATGCACTGATCACGTGGCTGATAACACACGTAACACATGACTGATCATGCACTGATCACGTGGCTATCATGCACTGATCACGTGGCTGATCATCCACTGATCACGTGACTGATCATGCACTGATCACGTGACTGATCATGCACTGATCACGTGGCTACCATGCACTGATCACTTGGCTGGTCATACACTGATCTCGTGCCTGGTCATGCACAGATTACGTGACTGAACATGCTCTGATCACGTGATTGACCATGCACTGATCACGTGGCTGATCATGCACTACTCACGTGATTGATCATGCAATGATGACCTAGCTACCATGCATCGGTCAGATGACTGATCATACACCCATCAGGTGACGGATCATGCATTGATCACGTGGCTATTATGCACTGTTCACGTGGATGATCATACACTCATCACCTGCCTGGTCATGCACATATCACGTGACTAATCATGAACTGATCACGTAGCTATCATGCCCTGATCACCTGGCTGATCAGGCACTGATCACGTGGCTATCATGCAATGGTCACGTGGCTATCATGCACTGATGACGTGGCTGATCATGCACTGATACCGTGACTGAGCATGGACTGATCCCATGAGTATCATGTAGTGATCACGTGACTTAATGCGCTGATCATGTGACTGATCATGGGCTGATCATGTTTGGTATCATACACTGATCATGTGCCTCTGGAGGCAATAAACAAAGAGCTGAATAGGCACGAATCAAACAGTCAGCAGGCAATACTCATGGAACTCAGCTCTGAGGAATCAAGCTGCTCAGCTGGCAATAATCAAGCAGATGAGCAGGCAGGAATTACGCGGCACAGCTGGCAATTGTCAAGGAGATGACAGGCAGGAATCGTGCAGCTCAGCTGGCAATTGTCAAGCAGATGAGCAGACAGTAATCAAGAGGCTCAGCAGGCCATGATGACGTGACTGAGCATGCACTGTTCACGTGGCAGATCATACACTGATTACGTGATTGATTATGCACTGATCACTTGGACATCATGCACTGATCACGTGGCTGATCATACACTGTTCACGTGTCTGACCATGCACTGATCACGTGGCTGATCATACACTGCTCACGTAACTGATCATGCACTGATCACGTGGCTATCATGCACTGATCACGAGGCTGATCATGCAATGATCACGTAGCTATCTTTCACTGATCACTTGGCTGATCATACACTCATCTCGGGACTGATCAGGCACTGATCATGGCGCTATCATGCACTGATCACGTGGATACCATGCACTGGTAACGTGGCTGATCACACAGGTATCACGTGACTGATCATGCACTGATCACGTGGCTATCATGCACTGATCACGTGGCTGTCATGCACTGATATCATGCACTGATCACGTGGCTGATCACACACATATCACGTGACTGATCATGCACTGATCACGTGACTATCATGCACTGATCACGTGGCTGATCATACACTGTTCACGTGTCTGACCATGCACTGATCACGTGGCTGATCATACACTGCTCACGTAACTGATCATGCACTGATCACGTGGCTATCATGCACTGATCACGTGGCTGATCATGCAATGATCACGTAGCTATCATGTAGTGGTCACGTGTCTGATCATGCACTGATCACGTAATTGGTAATGCACTGATCACGTGGCTGATCATGCACTGATCACGTGACTCATCATGCACTGATCACGTGACTGATAATGCACTGATCATCTGGCTATCATGCACTCATTACCTGGATATCGTGCACTGATCACGTGCTTGATCATACACTGATCACGAGACTGATCATGCACTGATAACGTCTATATCATGCACTGATCACATGACTGCCCATGCACTGATTATGTGGATGATCATACACTGATCATGTGATAGATCATGCAGTGATCACGTGGCTATCATGCACTGATCAAGTGGTTGATCATACTCTGCTTCTGAAAGAGATCATGCACTGATCACGTGGCTATCATGCACTGCTCACGTGGCTGAACAGGCAATGATCACGTAGCTACCATGTACTGATCACGTGAGTGATCATGCACTGATCACGTAATTGATCATGCACTGATCAGGTGACTTATCATGCACTGTTCACGTGACTGATCATGCACTGATCAGGTGACTGATCATGTACAGATCACGTGATTAATCATGAAGTGATCGTGTGGCTATCCTGCAGTGATCACGTGGATATCATGCACTGATAACGTCAATGATCACACACGTATCACGTGACTGATCATGCACTGATAATGTGGCTATCATGCACTACTCACGTGGCTGATCATGCAATGATCATGTAGCTACCATGTACGGTCATGTGACTGATCATACACCAATCAGGTGACGGATCATGCACTGATCACGTGGCTATCATGCACTGTTCAAGTGGCTGATCATGCAATGATAACCTAGCTACCATGTACCAGTCACGTGACTGATCATGCACTGATCACGTAATTGATCATGCACTGATCACCTGGCTTGTCATGCATTGATCATGTGACTGATCATGCGCTGATCATGTTTGGTGTCATACACTTATCATGTGCCTCTGGAGGCAATGAACATAGAGCTGAGTAGGCAGGAATCAGTCAGCAGGCAGTAATTATGGAACTCAGCTCTGAGAAATCATGCTGCTCAGCTGGCAATAATCAAGTAGATGAGCAGGCAGGAATTACCCAGCACAGGTGGCAATTGTCAAGGAGATGACAGGCAGGAATCGTGCAGCTCAGCTGGCAATTTTCAAGCAGATGAGCAGACAGAAATCACGCAGCTCAGCAAGCCCTGATCACGTGACTGAGCATGCACTGTCCACGTGGCTGATCACACACCTATCACGTGACTGATCATGCACATATCACGTGGCTCTCATGCACTGATCACGTGATTGCGGATGCACTGATCACGTAATTGTATGCACTGATCACGTGGCTATCATATACTGATGACGTAGCTGATCATGCACTGATCATGTGACTGATCATGTACTGATCACGTAGCTATCTTGCACTGATCACTTGGCTGATCATACACTCAACACAGGAGTGATCATGCAAAGATCATGGCGGTATCATGCACTGATCACGTGGATATCATGCACTGATCACGTGGCTGATCATACACGTATCACGTGACTGATCATGCACTGATCACGTGGCTATCCTGCACTGATCACGTGGCTATCATGCACTGATATCATGCACTGATCACGTGGCTGATCACACACATATCACGTGACTGATCATGCACTGATCACGTGAATATCATGCACTGATCACGTGGCTATCATGCACAGATCACTGGCTGATCATGGAATGATCACGTAGCTACCATGTACTGGTCACGTGACTGATCATGCACTGATCACGTAATTGATCCTGCACTGATCACGTGGCTCATCATGCACTGATCACGTGGCTGATCACACACGTGTCACGTGACTGATCATGTACAGATCACGTGACTAAACATGAAGTGATCATGAGGCTATCCTTCACTGATCACGTGGATATCATGCAATGATCACGTGGCTGATCACACACGTATCACGTGACTGATCATGCACTGATCACGTGGCTATCATGCACTGATCACGTGGCTATCATGCACTGATCACGTGGCTGATCATGCAATGATCACCTAGCTACCATGTAGTGGTCACGTGATTGATCATGCACTGATCATGTAATTGATCATGCACTGATCACCTGGCTTATCATGCATTGATCATGTGACTGATCATGCGCTGATCATGTTTGGTGTCATATACTGATCATGTGCCTCTGGAAGCAATGAACATAGAGCTGAGTAGGCAGGAATCAGTCAGCAGGCCATAATCGTGGAATTCAGCTGTGAGGAATCATGCTGCTCACCTGGCAATAATCAAGTAGATGAACAGGCAGGAATTACGCAGCACAGTTGGCAATTGTCAAGAAGATGACAGGCAGGAATCGTGCAGCTCAGCTGGCAATTGTCAAGCAGATGAGCAGACAGTAATTACGCAGCTCAGCAGACCCTGATCACGTGACTGAGCATGCACAGTTCACGAGGCTGATCACACACCTATCACGTGACTGATCATGCACTGATCACGTGGCTCTCATGCACTGATCACGTGATTGCGGATGCAATGATCTCGTCATTGTATGCACTGATCACGTGGCTATCATGTACCGATGACGTAGCTGATCATGCACTGATCATGTGATTGATCATGCACTGATCACGTAGCTATCTTGCACTGATCACTTGGCTGATCATACACTCATCTCGGGACTGATCATGCACTGATCATGGCGCTATCATGCACTGATCACGTGGATATCATGCACTGATCACGTGGCTGATCACACACGTACCACGTGACTGATCATGCACTGATCACGTGGCTATCATGCACTGATCACGTGGCTATCATGCACTGATCATGCACTGATCACGTGGCTGATCAAACACATATCACGTGACTGATCATGCACTGATCACGTGACTACCATGCACTGATCTCGTGCTATCATGCACTGATCACGTGGCTGATCATGCAATGATCACGTAGCTACTATGTACTGGTCACGTGACTGATCATGCACTGATCACATAATTGATCATGCGTGTTCACGTGGCTGATCATTCACTGATCACATTACTGATCATGCACTGTTCACGTGGCTGTTCATACACTGATCACGTGATTGATCATGCACTGATCACGTGGATATCATGCACTGATCACGTGGCTGATCATGCACTGTTCACGTGTCTGACCATGCACTGCTCACGTGGCTGATCTTACACTGCTCACGTAACTGATCATGCATTGATCACGTGGCTATCATGCACTGTTCACGTGGCTGATCACACACCTGTCACGTGACTGATCATGCACTGATCAGGTGGCACTCATGCACTGATCACGTGGCTGATCGTGCAATGATCACGTAGCTACCATGTACTGGTGACGTGACTGATCTTGCACTGATCACGTAATTGATCCTGCACTGATCACGTGGCTCATCACGCACTGATCACATGGCTGATCACACACGTATCATGTGACTGATCATGTACAGATCACGTGACTATTCATGAAGTGATCACGTGGCTATCCTGCCCTGATCACGTGGATATCATGCACTGATCACGTGGCTGATAACACACGTAACACATGACTGATCATGCACTGATCACGTGGCTATCATGCACTGATCACGTGGCTGATCATCCACTGATCACGTGACTGATCATGCACTGATCACGTGACTGATCATGCACTGATCACGTGGCTATCATGCACTGATCACTTGGCTGGTCATACACTGATCTCGTGCCTGGTCATGCACAGATTACATGACTGAACATGCTCTGATCACGTGATTGACCATGCACTGATCACGTGGCTATCATGCACTGATCACGTGGCTGATCATCCACTGATCACGTGACTGATCATGCACTGATCACGTGACTGATCATGCACTGATCACGTGGCTATCATGCACTGATCACTTGGCTGGTCATACACTGATCTCGTGCCTGGTCATGCACAGATTACATGACTGAACATGCTCTGATCACGTGATTGACCATGCACTGATCACGTGGCTATCATGCACTACTCACGTGATTGATCATGCAATGATCATGTAGCTACCATGTATCGGTCAGATGACTGATCATACACCCATCAGGTGACGGATCATGCATTGATCACGTGGCTATTATGCACTGTTCACGTGGCTGATCATACACTCATCACCTGCCTGGTCATGCACAGATCACGTGACTAATCATGAACTGATCACGTAGCTATCATGCACTGATCACCTGGCTGATCAGGCACTGATCACGTGGCTATCATGCAATGATCACGTGGCTATCATGCACTGATGACGTGGCTGATCATGCACTGATACCGTGACTGAGCATGGACTGATCCCATGAGTATCATGTAGTGATCACGTGACTTAATGGCGCTGATCATGTGACTGATCATGGGCTGATCATGTTTGCTATCATACACTGATCATGTGCCTCTGGAGGCAATAAACAAAGAGCTGAATAGGCACGAATCAAACAGTCAGCAGGCAATAATCATGGAACTCAGCTGTGAGGAATCAAGCTGCTCAGCTGGCAATAATCAAGCAGCTGAGCAGGCAGGAATTACGCAGCACAGCTGGCAATTGTCAAGCAGATGACAGGCAGGAATCGTGCAGCTCAGCTGGCAATTGTCAAGCAGATGAGCAGACAGTAATCAAGAGGCTCAGCAGGCCATGATGACGTGACTGAGCATGCACTGTTCACGTGGCAGATCA
Source organism: Bos javanicus (assembly GCF_032452875.1). NCBI lineage: Eukaryota > Metazoa > Chordata > Mammalia > Artiodactyla > Bovidae > Bos > Bos javanicus. The sequence goes on along the minus strand of NW_026893647.1, from coordinate 474,600 downwards.
TACACTGATCACGTGATTGATTATGCACTGATCACTTGGACATCATGCACTGATCACGTGGCTGATCATACACTGTTCACGTGTCTGACCATGCACTGATCACGTGGCTGATCATACACTGCTCACGTAACTGATCATGCACTGATCACGTGGCTATCATGCACTGATCACGAGGCTGATCATGCAATGATCACGTAGCTATCTTTCACTGATCACTTGGCTGATCATACACTCATCTCGGGACTGATCAGGCACTGATCATGGCGCTATCATGCACTGATCACGTGGATACCATGCACTGGTAACGTGGCTGATCACACAGGTATCACGTGACTGATCATGCACTGATCACGTGGCTATCATGCACTGATCACGTGGCTGTCATTCACTGATATCATGCACTGATCACGTGGCTGATCACACACATATCACGTGACTGATCATGCACTGATCACGTGACTATCATGCACTGATCACGTGGCTGATCATACACTGTTCACGTGTCTGACCATGCACTGATCACGTGGCTGATCATACACTGCTCACGTAACTGATCATGCACTGATCACGTGGCTATCATGCACTGATCACGTGGCTGATCATGCAATGATCACGTAGCTATCATGTAGTGGTCACGTGTCTGATCATGCACTGATCACGTAATTGGTAATGCACTGATCACGTGGCTGATCATGCACTGATCACGTGACTCATCATGCACTGATCACGTGACTGATAATGCACTGATCATCTGGCTATCATGCACTCATTACCTGGATATCGTGCACTGATCACGTGCTTGATCATACACTGATCACGAGACTGATCATGCACTGATAACGTCTATATCATGCACTGATCACATGACTGCCCATGCACTGATTATGTGGATGATCATACACTGATCATGTGATAGATCATGCAGTGATCACGTGGCTATCATGCACTGATCAAGTGGTTGATCATACTCTGCTTCTGAAAGAGATCATGCACTGATCACGTGGCTATCATGCACTGCTCACGTGGCTGAACAGGCAATGATCACGTAGCTACCATGTACTGATCACGTGAGTGATCATGCACTGATCACGTAATTGATCATGCACTGATCAGGTGACTTATCATGCACTGTTCACGTGACTGATCATGCACTGATCAGGTGACTGATCATGTACAGATCACGTGATTAATCATGAAGTGATCGTGTGGCTATCCTGCAGTGATCACGTGGATATCATGCACTGATAACGTCAATGATCACACACGTATCACGTGACTGATCATGCACTGATAATGTGGCTATCATGCACTACTCACGTGGCTGATCATGCAATGATCATGTAGCTACCATGTACGGTCATGTGACTGATCATACACCAATCAGGTGACGGATCATGCACTGATCACGTGGCTATCATGCACTGTTCAAGTGGCTGATCATGCAATGATAACCTAGCTACCATGTACCAGTCACGTGACTGATCATGCACTGATCACGTAATTGATCATGCACTGATCACCTGGCTTGTCATGCATTGATCATGTGACTGATCATGCGCTGATCATGTTTGGTGTCATACACTTATCATGTGCCTCTGGAGGCAATGAACATAGAGCTGAGTAGGCAGGAATCAGTCAGCAGGCAGTAATTATGGAACTCAGCTCTGAGAAATCATGCTGCTCAGCTGGCAATAATCAAGTAGATGAGCAGGCAGGAATTACCCAGCACAGGTGGCAATTGTCAAGGAGATGACAGGCAGGAATCGTGCAGCTCAGCTGGCAATTTTCAAGCAGATGAGCAGACAGAAATCACGCAGCTCAGCAAGCCCTGATCACGTGACTGAGCATGCACTGTCCACGTGGCTGATCACACACCTATCACGTGACTGATCATGCACATATCACGTGGCTCTCATGCACTGATCACGTGATTGCGGATGCACTGATCACGTAATTGTATGCACTGATCACGTGGCTATCATATACTGATGACGTAGCTGATCATGCACTGATCATGTGACTGATCATGTACTGATCACGTAGCTATCTTGCACTGATCACTTGGCTGATCATACACTCAACACAGGAGTGATCATGCAAAGATCATGGCGGTATCATGCACTGATCACGTGGATATCATGCACTGATCACGTGGCTGATCATACACGTATCACGTGACTGATCATGCACTGATCACGTGGCTATCCTGCACTGATCACGTGGCTATCATGCACTGATATCATGCACTGATCACGTGGCTGATCACACACATATCACGTGACTGATCATGCACTGATCACGTGAATATCATGCACTGATCACGTGGCTATCATGCACAGATCACTGGCTGATCATGGAATGATCACGTAGCTACCATGTACTGGTCACGTGACTGATCATGCACTGATCACGTAATTGATCCTGCACTGATCACGTGGCTCATCATGCACTGATCACGTGGCTGATCACACACGTGTCACGTGACTGATCATGTACAGATCACGTGACTAAACATGAAGTGATCATGAGGCTATCCTTCACTGATCACGTGGATATCATGCAATGATCACGTGGCTGATCACACACGTATCACGTGACTGATCATGCACTGATCACGTGGCTATCATGCACTGATCACGTGGCTATCATGCACTGATCACGTGGCTGATCATGCAATGATCACCTAGCTACCATGTAGTGGTCACGTGATTGATCATGCACTGATCATGTAATTGATCATGCACTGATCACCTGGCTTATCATGCATTGATCATGTGACTGATCATGCGCTGATCATGTTTGGTGTCATATACTGATCATGTGCCTCTGGAAGCAATGAACATAGAGCTGAGTAGGCAGGAATCAGTCAGCAGGCCATAATCGTGGAATTCAGCTGTGAGGAATCATGCTGCTCACCTGGCAATAATCAAGTAGATGAACAGGCAGGAATTACGCAGCACAGTTGGCAATTGTCAAGAAGATGACAGGCAGGAATCGTGCAGCTCAGCTGGCAATTGTCAAGCAGATGAGCAGACAGTAATTACGCAGCTCAGCAGACCCTGATCACGTGACTGAGCATGCACAGTTCACGAGGCTGATCACACACCTATCACGTGACTGATCATGCACTGATCACGTGGCTCTCATGCACTGATCACGTGATTGCGGATGCAATGATCTCGTCATTGTATGCACTGATCACGTGGCTATCATGTACCGATGACGTAGCTGATCATGCACTGATCATGTGATTGATCATGCACTGATCACGTAGCTATCTTGCACTGATCACTTGGCTGATCATACACTCATCTCGGGACTGATCATGCACTGATCATGGCGCTATCATGCACTGATCACGTGGATATCATGCACTGATCACGTGGCTGATCACACACGTACCACGTGACTGATCATGCACTGATCACGTGGCTATCATGCACTGATCACGTGGCTATCATGCACTGATCATGCACTGATCACGTGGCTGATCAAACACATATCACGTGACTGATCATGCACTGATCACGTGACTACCATGCACTGATCTCGTGCTATCATGCACTGATCACGTGGCTGATCATGCAATGATCACGTAGCTACTATGTACTGGTCACGTGACTGATCATGCACTGATCACATAATTGATCATGCGTGTTCACGTGGCTGATCATTCACTGATCACATTACTGATCATGCACTGTTCACGTGGCTGTTCATACACTGATCACGTGATTGATCATGCACTGATCACGTGGATATCATGCACTGATCACGTGGCTGATCATGCACTGTTCACGTGTCTGACCATGCACTGCTCACGTGGCTGATCTTACACTGCTCACGTAACTGATCATGCATTGATCACGTGGCTATCATGCACTGTTCACGTGGCTGATCACACACCTGTCACGTGACTGATCATGCACTGATCAGGTGGCACTCATGCACTGATCACGTGGCTGATCGTGCAATGATCACGTAGCTACCATGTACTGGTGACGTGACTGATCTTGCACTGATCACGTAATTGATCCTGCACTGATCACGTGGCTCATCACGCACTGATCACATGGCTGATCACACACGTATCATGTGACTGATCATGTACAGATCACGTGACTATTCATGAAGTGATCACGTGGCTATCCTGCCCTGATCACGTGGATATCATGCACTGATCACGTGGCTGATAACACACGTAACACATGACTGATCATGCACTGATCACGTGGCTATCATGCACTGATCACGTGGCTGATCATCCACTGATCACGTGACTGATCATGCACTGATCACGTGACTGATCATGCACTGATCACGTGGCTATCATGCACTGATCACTTGGCTGGTCATACACTGATCTCGTGCCTGGTCATGCACAGATTACATGACTGAACATGCTCTGATCACGTGATTGACCATGCACTGATCACGTGGCTATCATGCACTACTCACGTGATTGATCATGCAATGATCATGTAGCTACCATGTATCGGTCAGATGACTGATCATACACCCATCAGGTGACGGATCATGCATTGATCACGTGGCTATTATGCACTGTTCACGTGGCTGATCATACACTCATCACCTGCCTGGTCATGCACAGATCACGTGACTAATCATGAACTGATCACGTAGCTATCATGCACTGATCACCTGGCTGATCAGGCACTGATCACGTGGCTATCATGCAATGATCACGTGGCTATCATGCACTGATGACGTGGCTGATCATGCACTGATACCGTGACTGAGCATGGACTGATCCCATGAGTATCATGTAGTGATCACGTGACTTAATGGCGCTGATCATGTGACTGATCATGGGCTGATCATGTTTGCTATCATACACTGATCATGTGCCTCTGGAGGCAATAAACAAAGAGCTGAATAGGCACGAATCAAACAGTCAGCAGGCAATAATCATGGAACTCAGCTGTGAGGAATCAAGCTGCTCAGCTGGCAATAATCAAGCAGCTGAGCAGGCAGGAATTACGCAGCACAGCTGGCAATTGTCAAGCAGATGACAGGCAGGAATCGTGCAGCTCAGCTGGCAATTGTCAAGCAGATGAGCAGACAGTAATCAAGAGGCTCAGCAGGCCATGATGACGTGACTGAGCATGCACTGTTCACGTGGCAGATCATACACTGATCACGTGATTGATTATGCACTGATCACTTGGACATCATGCACTGATCACGTGGCTGATCATACACTGTTCACGTGTCTGACCATGCACTGATCACGTGGCTGATCATACACTGCTCACGTAACTGATCATGCACTGATCACGTGGCTATCATGCACTGATCACGAGGCTGATCATGCAATGATCACGTAGCTATCTTTCACTGATCACTTGGCTGATCATACACTCATCTCGGGACTGATCAGGCACTGATCATGGCGCTATCATGCACTGATCACGTGGATACCATGCACTGGTAACGTGGCTGATCACACAGGTATCACGTGACTGATCATGCACTGATCACGTGGCTATCATGCACTGATCACGTGGCTGTCATTCACTGATATCATGCACTGATCACGTGGCTGATCACACACATATCACGTGACTGATCATGCACTGATCACGTGACTATCATGCACTGATCACGTGGCTGATCATACACTGTTCACGTGTCTGACCATGCACTGATCACGTGGCTGATCATACACTGCTCACGTAACTGATCATGCACTGATCACGTGGCTATCATGCACTGATCACGTGGCTGATCATGCAATGATCACGTAGCTATCATGTAGTGGTCACGTGTCTGATCATGCACTGATCACGTAATTGGTAATGCACTGATCACGTGGCTGATCATGCACTGATCACGTGACTCATCATGCACTGATCACGTGACTGATAATGCACTGATCATCTGGCTATCATGCACTCATTACCTGGATATCGTGCACTGATCACGTGCTTGATCATACACTGATCACGAGACTGATCATGCACTGATAACGTCTATATCATGCACTGATCACATGACTGCCCATGCACTGATTATGTGGATGATCATACACTGATCATGTGATAGATCATGCAGTGATCACGTGGCTATCATGCACTGATCAAGTGGTTGATCATACTCTGCTTCTGAAAGAGATCATGCACTGATCACGTGGCTATCATGCACTGCTCACGTGGCTGAACAGGCAATGATCACGTAGCTACCATGTACTGATCACGTGAGTGATCATGCACTGATCACGTAATTGATCATGCACTGATCAGGTGACTTATCATGCACTGTTCACGTGACTGATCATGCACTGATCAGGTGACTGATCATGTACAGATCACGTGATTAATCATGAAGTGATCGTGTGGCTATCCTGCAGTGATCACGTGGATATCATGCACTGATAACGTCAATGATCACACACGTATCACGTGACTGATCATGCACTGATAATGTGGCTATCATGCACTACTCACGTGGCTGATCATGCAATGATCATGTAGCTACCATGTACGGTCATGTGACTGATCATACACCAATCAGGTGACGGATCATGCACTGATCACGTGGCTATCATGCACTGTTCAAGTGGCTGATCATGCAATGATAACCTAGCTACCATGTACCAGTCACGTGACTGATCATGCACTGATCACGTAATTGATCATGCACTGATCACCTGGCTTGTCATGCATTGATCATGTGACTGATCATGCGCTGATCATGTTTGGTGTCATACACTTATCATGTGCCTCTGGAGGCAATGAACATAGAGCTGAGTAGGCAGGAATCAGTCAGCAGGCAGTAATTATGGAACTCAGCTCTGAGAAATCATGCTGCTCAGCTGGCAATAATCAAGTAGATGAGCAGGCAGGAATTACCCAGCACAGGTGGCAATTGTCAAGGAGATGACAGGCAGGAATCGTGCAGCTCAGCTGGCAATTTTCAAGCAGATGAGCAGACAGAAATCACGCAGCTCAGCAAGCCCTGATCACGTGACTGAGCATGCACTGTCCACGTGGCTGATCACACACCTATCACGTGACTGATCATGCACATATCACGTGGCTCTCATGCACTGATCACGTGATTGCGGATGCACTGATCATGTAATTGTATGCACTGATCACGTGGCTATCATATACTGATGACGTAGCTGATCATGCACTGATCATGTGACTGATCATGTACTGATCACGTAGCTATCTTGCACTGATCACTTGGCTGATCATACACTCAACACAGGAGTGATCATGCAAAGATCATGGCGGTATCATGCACTGATCACGTGGATATCATGCACTGATCACGTGGCTGATCATACACGTATCACGTGACTGATCATGCACTGATCACGTGGCTATCCTGCACTGATCACGTGGCTATCATGCACTGATATCATGCACTGATCACGTGCCTGATCACACACATATCACGTGACTGATCATGCACTGATCACGTGAATATCATGCACTGATCACGTGGCTATCATGCACAGATCACTGGCTGATCATGGAATGATCACGTAGCTACCATGTACTGGTCACGTGACTGATCATGCACTGATCACGTAATTGATCCTGCACTGATCACGTGGCTCATCATGCACTGATCACGTGGCTGATCACACACGTGTCACGTGACTGATCATGTACAGATCACGTGACTAAACATGAAGTGATCATGAGGCTATCCTTCACTGATCACGTGGATATCATGCAATGATCACGTGGCTGATCACACACGTATCACGTGACTGATCATGCACTGATCACGTGACTACCATGCACTGATCTCGTGTTATCATGCACTGATCACGTGGCTGATCATGCAATGATCACGTAGCTACCATGTACTGGTCACGTGACTGATCATGCACTGATCACGTAATTGATCCTGCACTGATCACGTGGCTCATCACGCACTGATCACCTGGCTGATCACACACGTGTCACGTGACTGATAATGTACAGATCACATGACTAATCATGAAGTGATCCTGTGGCTATCCTTCACTGATCACGTGGATATCATGCACTGATCACGTGGCTGATCACACACGTATCACGTGACTGATCATGCACTGATCACCTGGCTATCAGGCCCTGATCACGTGGCTGATCATGCAATGATCACCTAGCTACCATGTACTGGTCACGTGACTGATCATGTACTGATCACGTAATTGATCATGCACTGATCACCTGGCTTATCATGCATTGATCATGTGACTGATCATGTGCTGATCATGTTTGGTGTCATACACTGATCATGTGCCTCTGGAGGCAATGAACAAAGAGCTGAGTAGGCAGGAATCAGTCAGCAGGCAATAATCATGGAACTCAGGTGTGAGGAATCATGCTGCTCAGCTGGCAATAATCAAGCAGATGAGCAGACAGTAATCACGCAGCTCAGCAGGCCCTGATCACGTGACTGAGCATGCACTGATCACGTGGCTCTCATGCACTTATCATGTGATTGTGGATGCACTGATCACGTAACTGTATGCACTGATCACGTGGCTATCATGTACTGATGACGTAGCTGATCATGCACTGATCATGTGACTGATCATGCACTGATCACGTAGCTATCTTGCAGTGATCACTTGGCTGATCATACACTCATCTCGGGACTGATCATGCACTGATCATGGCGCTATCATGCACTGAACACGTGGATATCATGCACTGATCACGTGGCTGATCACACAAGTATCACGTGACTGATCATGCACTGATCACGTGGCTATCCTGCACTGATCACGTGGCGGCTCATACACTGATCACGTGCCTGGTCAGGCACAAATCACGTGACTACTCATGAAGTGATCACGTGGCTATCATGCACTGATCACGTGGCTATCATACACTGATCACGTGGCTGATCACACACGTATCACGTGACTGATCATGCACTGGTCACGTGGCTATCATGCACTGATCACGTGGCTATCATGCACTGATCACGTGGATATCATACACTGATCACGAGGCTGATCAAACACGTATCATGTGACTGATCATGCACTGATCACGTAGCTATCTTGCACTGATCACTTGGCTGATCATACACTCATCACGGGACTGATCGTGCACTGATAACGGCGCTATCATGCATTGATTACATGACTCCACATGCACTGACCACGTGTTTGATCCTGCACTGATCACATGACTGACCATGCACTGATCACGTGACTGATCATGCACTGATCACGTGGCTATCATGCACTGATCACGTGGCTATCATGCACTGATGACGTGACTGATCATGCACTGATCACGTGACTGATCATGCACTGATCACGTGGCTCTCATGCACTGATCACGTGGCTGATCATGCAATGATCATATAGCTACCATGTACCGGTCACGTGACTGATCATACACCCATAAGGTGACTGATCATGCACTGATCACGTGTCTATCATGCACTGATCACGTGGCTGAACATGCACTGTTCACGTGGCTGATCACAAACCTGTCACGTGACTGATCATGCACTGATCACGTGGCACTCATGCACTGCTAACGTGGCTGATCATACAATAATCACATAGTTACGATGTACTGTTCACGTGACTGATCATGCACTGATCACGTAATTGATGATGCGTGTTCACGTGGCTGATCATTCACTGATCACATTACTGATCATGCACTGTTCACGTGGCTGTTCATACACTGATCACGTGATTGATCATGCACTGATCACGTGGATATCATGCACTGATCACGTGGCTGATCATGCACTGTTCACGTGTCTGACCATGCACTGCTCACCTGGCTGATCTTACACTGCTCACGTAACTGATCATGCATTGATCACGTGGCTATCATGCACTGATCACGTGGCTGAACATGCACTGTTCACGTGGCTGATCACACACCTGTCACGTGACTGATCATGCACTGATCAGGTGGCACTCATGCACTGATCACGTGGCTGATCGTCCAATGATCACGTAGCTACCATGTACTGGTGACGTGACTGATCTTGCACTGATCACGTAATTGATCCTGCACTGATCACGTGGCTCATCATGCACTGATCACGTGGCTGATCACACACGTATCATGTGACTGATCATGTACAGATCACGTGACTAATCATGAAATGATCACGTGGCTATCCTGCCCTGATCACGTGGATATCATGCACTGATCACGTGGCTGATAACACACGTAACACGTGACTGATCATGCACTGATCACGTGGCTATCATGAACTGATCACGTGGCTATCATACACTGATCACCTGGCTGATTATGCAATGATCACCTAGCTACCATGTACTGGTCACGTGACTGATCATGCACTGATCACGTAATTGATCATGCACTGATCATGTGGCTGATTGTGCACTGATCACGTGACTGATCATGCACTGATCACGTGACTGATCATGCACTGATCACGTGGCTATCATGCACTGCTAATGTGCCTGATCATACAATGATCACATAGCTACCATGTACTGTTCACGAGACTGATCATGCACTGATCACGTAATTGATCATGCAGTGTTCACGTGGCTGATTATACACTGATCACGTGCCTGGTGAGGCACAGATCACGTGACTACTCATGAAGTGATCACGTGGCTATCATGCACTGGTCACGTGGCTATCATGCACTGATCACGTGGCTATCATGCACTGATCAGGTGGCTTATCATGCAATGATCACCTAGCTACCATGTACTGGTCACGTGACTGATCATGCACTTATCACCTGGCTTATCATGCACTGATCATGTGACTGATCATGTGCTGATCATGTTTGGTGTCATACACTGATCATGTGCCTCTGGAGGCAATGAACAAAGAGCTGAGTAGGCAGGTTCAGTCAGCAGGCAATAATCATGGAACTCAGGTGTGAGGAATCATGCTGCTCAGCTGGCAATAATCAAGCAGATGAGCAGACAGTAATCACGCAGCTCAGCAGGCCCTGATCACGTGACTGAGCATGCACTGATCACGTGGCTCTCATGCACTTATCATGTGCTTGCGGATGCACTGATCACGTAATTGTATGCACTGATCACGTGGCTATCATGTACTGATGACGTAGCTGATCATGCACTGATCATGTGACTGATCATGCACTGATCACGTAGCTATCTTGCACTGATCACTTGGCTGATCATGCACTGATCACGGGACTGATCATGCACTGATCACGGGCTATCATGCACTGATCACGTGGCTGATCATGCACTGATCACGTGGCTGATCACACACTGATCACGTGACTGATCATGCACTGATCACGTGGCTATCATGCACTGATCACGTGGCTGATCATGCACTGATCACGTGACTGATCATGCACTGATCACGTGACTATCATGCACTGATCACGTGGCTATCATGCACTGATCACGTGGCTATCATGCACTGATCACGTGGCTGATCACACACTGATCACGTGACTGATCATGCACTGATCACGTGGCTGATCATGCACTGATCACGTGGCTGATCATGCACTGATCACGTGGCTATCATGCACTGATCACGTGGCTGATCATGCACTGATCACGTAGCTACCATGTACTGATCACGTGACTGATCATGCACTGATCACGTGACTGATCATGCACTGATCACGTGGCTATCATGCACTGATCACGTGGCTGATCATGCACTGATCACGTGGCTGATCATGCACTGTCACGTGACTGATCATGCACTGATCACGTGGCATCATGCACTGATCACGTGGCTGATCATGCACTGATCACGTAGCTACATGCACTGATCACGTGACTGATCATGCACTGATCACGTGACTGATCATGCACTGATCACGTGGCTGATCATGCACTGATCACGTGACTGATCATGCACTGATCACGTGGCTGATCATGCACTGATCACGTGACTGATCATGCACTGATCACGTGGCTATCATGCACTGATCACGTGGCTGATCATGCACTGATCACGTGTCTGATCATGCACTGATCACGTGGCTGATCATGCACTGATCACGTGACTGATCATGCACTGATCACGTGGCTATCATGCACTGATCACGTGGCTGATCATGCACTGATCACGTGGCTGATCATGCACTGTCACGTGACTGATCATGCACTGATCACGTGGCATCATGCACTGATCACGTGGCTGATCATGCACTGATCACGTAGCTACCATGCACTGGTCACGTGACTGATCATGCACTGATCACGTAATTGATCATGCACTGATCACGTGGCTGATCATGCACTGATCACGTGGCTGATCACACACGTATCACGTGACTGATCATGCACTGATCACGTGACTGATCATGCACTGATCACGTGGCTATCATGCACTGATCACGTGGATATCATGCACTGATCACGTGGCTGATCACACACTGATCACGTGACTGATCATGCACTGATCACGTGGCTATCATGCACTGATCACGTGGCTATCATGCACTGATCACGTGGCTGATCATGCACTGATCACGTAGCTATCATGCACTGGTCACGTGACTGATCATGCACTGATCACGTAATTGATCATGCACTGATCACGTGGCTGATCATGCACTGATCACGTGACTGATCATGCACTGATCACGTGACTGATCATGCACTGATCACGTGGCTATCATGCACTGATCACGTGGCTGATCATGCACTGATCACGTGGCTATCATGCACTGATCACGTGACTGATCATGCACTGATCACGTGACTGATCATGCACTGATCACGTGGCTGATCATGCACTGATCACGTGGCTGATCATGCACTGATCACGTGACTATCATGCACTGATCACGTGGCTGATCATGCACTGATCACGTGACTATCATGCACTGATCACGTGGCTATCATGCACTGATCACGTGGCTGATCATGCAATGATCACGTAGCTACCATGTACTGGTCACGTGACTGATCATGCACTGATCACGTAACTGATCATGCACTGATCACGTGGCTGATCATGCACTGATCACGTGACTGATCATGCACTGATCACGTGACTGATCATGCACTGATCACGTGGCTATCATGCACTGATCACGTGGCTGATCATGCACTGATCACGTGGCTATCATGCACTGATCACGTGACTGATCATGCACTGATCACGTGACTGATCATGCACTGATCACGTGGCTTATCATGCACTGATCATGTGACTGATCATGCGCTGATCATGTTTGGTATCATACACTGATCATGTGCCTCTGGAGGCAATGAACAAAGAGCTGAGTAGGCACGAATCAGTCAGCAGGCAATAATCATGGAACTCAGCTCTGAGAAATCATGCTGCTCAGCTGGCAATAATCAAGTAGCTGAGCAGGCAGGAATTACGCAGCACAGGTGGCAATTGTCAAGCAGATGACAGGCAGGAATCATGCAGCTCAGCTGGCAATTGTCAAGCAGATGAGCAGACAGTAATCACGCAGCTCACAGGCCCTGATCACGTGACTGATCATGCACTGATCACGTGGCTGATCATGCACTGATCACGTGACTGATCATGCACTGATCACATGACTGATCATGCACTGATCACGTGGCTTATCATGCACTGATCATGTGACTGATCATGCACTGATCATGTTTGGTGTCATACACTGATCATGTGCCTCTGGAGGCAATGAACAAAGAGCTGAGTAGGCACGAATCAGTCAGCAGGCAATAATCATGGAACTCAGCTGTGAGGAATCATGCTGCTCAGCTGGCAATAATCAAGCAGCTGAGCAGGCAGGAATTACGCAGCACAGGTGGCAATTGTCAAGCAGATGACAGGCAGGAATCATGCAGCTCAGCTGGCAATTGTCAAGCAGATGAGCAGACAGTAATCACGCAGCTTAGCAGGCCCTGATCACGTGACTGAGCATGCACTGTTCACGTGGCTGATCACACACTGATCACGTGACTGATCATGCACTGATCACGTGGCTATCATGCACTGATCACGTGGCTGATCATGCACTGATCACGTGATTGTCATGCACTGATCACGTGGCTGATCATGCACTGATCACGTGACTGATCATGCACTGATCACGTGGCTGATCATGCACTGATCACGTAGCTATCATGCACTGATCACGTGGCTGATCATGCACTGATCACGGGACTGATCATGCACTGATCATGGCGCTATCATGCACTGATCACGTGGATATCATTCACTGATATCATGCACTGATCACGTGGCTGATCACACACGTCACGTGACTGATCATGCACTGATCACGTGGCTATCATGCACTGATCACGTGGCTATCATGCACTGATATCATGCACTGATCACGTGGCTGATCACACACTGATCACGTGACTGATCATGCACTGATCACGTGACTTCATGCACTGATCACGTGGCTATCATGCACTGATCACGTGGCTGATCATGCACTGATCACGTAGCTACCATGTACTGGTCACGTGACTGATCATGCACTGATCACGTGATTGATCATGCACTGATCACGTGGCTGATCATGCACTGATCACGTGGCTGATCACACACGTGTCACGTGACTGATCATGCACTGATCACGTGACTGATCATGCACTGATCACGTGGCTATCATGCACTGATCACGTGGATATCATGCACTGATCACGTGGCTGATCATGCACTGATCACGTGACTGATCATGCACTGATCACGTGGCTATCATGCACTGATCACGTGGCTGATCATGCACTGATCACGTGGCTATCATGCACTGATCACGTGACTGATCATGCACTGATCACGTGACTGATCATGCACTGATCACCTGGCTTATCATGCATGCATCATGTGACTGATCATGCACTGATCATGTTTGGTGTCATACACTGATCATGTGCCTCTGGAGGCAATGAACAAAGAGCTGAGTAGGCACGAATCAGTCAGCAGGCAATAATCATGGAACTCAGGTGTGAGGAATCATGCTGCTCAGCTGGCAATAATCAAGCAGCTGAGCAGGCAGGAATCACGCAGCTCAGCAGGCACTGATCACGTGACTGAGCATGCACTGATCACGTGGCTGATCACACACCTATCACGTGACTGATCATGCACTGATCACGTGGCTCTCATGCACTGATCACGTGACTGATCATGCACTGATCACGTGGCTGATCATGCACTGATCACGTGGCTGATCATGCACTGATCACGTGGCTGATCATGCACTGATCACGTGACTGATCATGCACTGATCACGTGGCTGATCATGCACTGATCACGTGGCTGATCATACACTGATCACGTGACTGATCATGCACTGATCACGTGGCTATCATGCACTGATCACGTGACTGATCATGCACTGATCACGTGGCTGATCATGCACTGATCACGTGATGATCATGCACTGATCACGTGGCTATCATGCACTGATCACGTGGCTGATCATACACTGATCACGTGACTGATCATGCACTGATCACGTGGCTATCATGCACTGATCACGTGGCTGATCATGCAATGATCACGTAGCTACCATGCACTGATCACGTGACTGATCATGCACTGATCACGTAATTGATCATGCACTGATCACGTGACTGATCATGCACTGATCACGTGACTGATCATGCACTGATCACGTGACTGATCATGCACTGATCACGTGGCTATCATGCACTGATCACGTGGCTGATCATGCACTGATCACGTAGCTATCATGCACTGATCACGTGACTGATCATGCACTGATCACGTGGCTGATCATGCACTGATCACGTGGCTGATCATGCACTGATCACGTGACTGATCATGCACTGATCACGTGACTGATCATGCACTGATCACGTGGCTGATCATGCACTGATCACGTGGCTGATCATGCACTGATCACGTGGCTGATCATGCACTGATCACGTGACTGATCATGCACTGATCACGTGACTGATCATGCACTGATCACGTGGCTATCATGCACTATCACGTGGCTGATCATGCAATGATCACGTAGCTACCATGTACTGGTCACGTGACTGATCATGCACTGATCACGTGACTGATCATGCACTGATCACGTGGCTATCATGCACTGATCACGTGGCTGATCATGCACTGATCACGTGCCTGATCATGCACTGATCACGTGACTGATCATGCACTGATCACGTGGCTATCATGCACTGATCACGTGACTGATCATGCACTGATCACGTGGCTGATCATGCACTGATCACGTGACTATCATGCACTGATCACGTGGCTGATCATGCACTGATACCGTGACTGAGCATGGACTGATCACATGACTATCATGTAGTGATCACGTGACTTAATGGCGCTGATCATGTGACTGATCATGCGCTGATCATGTTTGCTATCATACACTGATCATGTGCCTCTGGAGGCAATAAACAAAGAGCTGAGTAGGCACGAATCAAACAGTCAGCAGGCAATAATCATGGAACTCAGCTGTGAGGAATCATGCTGCTCAGCTGGCAATAATCAAGCAGCTGAGCAGGCAGGAATTACGCAGCACAGCTGGCAATTGTCAAGCAGATGACAGGCAGGAATCGTGCAGCTCAGCTGGCAATTGTCAAGCAGATGAGCAGACAGTAATCACGCAGCTCAGCAGGCCCTGATCACGTGACTGAGCATGCACTGTTCACGTGTCTGATAATACACTGATCACGTGATTGATCATGCACTGATCACTTGGATATCATGCACTGATCACGTGGCTGATCATACACTGTTCACGTGTCTGACCATGCACTGATCACGTGGCTGATCATACACTGCTCACGTAACTGATCATGCACTGATCACGTGGCTATCATGCACTGATCACGTGGCTGAACATGCACTGTTCACGTGGCTGATCACACACCTGTCACGTGACTATCATGCACTGATCACGTGGCACTCATGCACTGATCACGTGGCTGATCATACTCTGCTCACGTAACTGATCATGCCCACATCACGTGGCTATCATGCACTGCTCACGTGGCTGATCATGCAATGATCACGTAGCTACCATATACTGGTCACGTGACTGATCATGCACAGATCATATAAATGATCATGCACTGTTCACGTGACTGATCATGTACTGATCACGTGACTGATCATGCTCTGATCACGTGGCTATCATGCACTGCTCACGAGGCTGATCATGTACTGATCACGTAAAAGATCATGCACTGATCACGTGACTGATCATGCACTGATCACGTGACTGATCATGCACTGATCACGTGACTGATCATGCACTGATCACGTGGCTGTCAGGCACTGCTTACGTGGTTGATCATTCAATGATCACATAGCTACCATGTACTGGTCACGGGATTGATCATGCACTATTCACGTAATTGATCATGCACTGATCACGTGGATGATCGTACACTGATCACGTGACTGATCATGCACTGTTCACGTGACTGATCATGCACTGATCACGTGGCTATCATGCACTGATCACGTGGCTGATCATGCACTGATCACGTGACTGGTCATGCACAGATCACCGGACTACTCATGAAGTGATCACGTGGCTGATCATGCACTGATCACGTGGCTATCATGCACTGATCACGTGGCTGATCATGCATTGATCACGTGACTGATCATGCACTGATCACGTGGCTATCATGCACTGCTCACGTGGCTGATCATGAAATGTTCACGTGGCTATCATGCACTGTTAACGTGGCTGATCATACAATGATCACATAGCTACCATATACTGGTCACGTGACTGATCATACACTGATCACGTGACTGATCATGCACTGTTCACGTGACTGATCATGAAATGATCACTTGGCTGATCATGCACTGATCACGTGGCTATCATGCACTGATCACGTGGCTGATCATGCAATGATCACGTAGCTACCATGTACTGGTCACGTGACTGATCATGCACTGATCACGTAATTGATCATGCATTGATCACGTGGCTGATCATGCACTGATCACGTGACTGATCATGCACTGATCACGTGGCTGATCATGCACTGATCACGTGGCTATCATGCACTGATCACGTGGCTGATCATGCAATGATCAGGCAGCTACGATGTACTAGTCACATGACTGATCATGCACTCATCATGTAATTGATCAGGCACTGATCACCTGGCTTATCATGCATTGATGATGTGACTGATCATGCGCTGATCATGTTTGCTGTCATACACTGATCATGTGCCTCTGGGGGCAATGAACAAAGAGCTGAGGAGGTAGGAATCAGTCAGCAGGCAATAATCATGGAACTCAGCTGGAAGGAATCATGCTGCTCAGCTGGCAATAATCAAGTAGATGAGCAGGCAGGAATTACGCAGCACAGGTGGCAATTTTCAAGGAGATGACAGGCAGGTATCGTGCAGCTCAGCTTGCAATTGCCAACAGATGGGCATACAGTAATCGTGCAGCTCAACAGGCCCTGATCACGTGACTGAGCATGCACTGTTCACGTGGCTGATCACACACTGATCACGTGACTGATCATGCACATATCACGTGGCTCTCATACACTGATCTCGTGATTGCGCATGCACTGATCGCTTAATTGTATTCACTGATCACGTGGCTATCATGCACTGATGACGTGGCTGATCATGCACAGATCATGTGACTGATCAGGCACTGATCACGTAGCTATCTTGCACTGATCACTTGGCTGATCATACACTTATCTCGACTGATCATGCACTGATCACGGCGCTATCATGCACTGATTACATGACTCAACATGCACTGATAACGTGGATGATCATGCACTGATCAAGTGACTGATCATGCACTGATCACGTGACTGATCATGCACTGATCAGTTGGCTATAATGCACTGATTACTTGGCTGATCATACACTGATGACGTGACTGATAATGCACTGATCATCTGGCTATCATGCACTCATTACCTGGATATCATGCACTGATCACGTGGCTGATCACACACGTATCACGTGACTGATCATGCACTGATCACGTGGCTATCATGCACTGATCACGTGGCTATCATGCACTGATCACGTGGCTGATCATGCAATGATCACGCAGCTAATATGTACTGGTCACGTGACTGATCATGCACTGATCTCGTAATTGATCATGCACTGATAACCTGCCTTATCATGCATTGATCATGTGACTGATCATGTGCTGATCATGTTTGGTGTCATACACTGATCATGTGCCTCTGGAGGCAATGAACAAAGAGCTGAGTAGGCAGGAATCAGTCAGCAGGCAATAATCATGGAACTCAGCTTTGAGGAATCATGCTGCTCAGCTGGCAATAATCAAGTAGATGAGCAGGCAGGCATTACGCAGCACAGGTGGCAATTGTCAAGGAGATGACAGGCAGAAATCGTGCAGCTCAGCTGGCAATTGTCAACCTGATGAGCAGACAGTAATCACGCAGCTCAGAAGGCCCTGATCACGTGACTGAGCATGCACTGTTCACGTGGCTGATCACACACTTATCACGTGACTGATCATGCACTTATCACGTGGCTATCATGCACTGATCACGTGGCTGATCATGCACTGATCACGTAGCTACCATGTACTGGTCACGTGACTGATCATGCACTGATCACGTAACTGATCATGCACTGATCACGTGGCTGATCTTGCACTGATCACGTGACTGATCATGCACTGATCACGTGACTGATCATGCACTGATCACGTGGCTATCATGCACTGCTCACGTTGCTGATCATGCAATGGTCACGCAGCTACCATGCACTGGTCACATGACTGATCATGCACTGATCACGTGATTGATCATGTACTGATCACGTGGCTGATCATGCACTGATCACCTGACTGATCATGCACTGATCACGTGGCTGATCATGCAATAATCACCTAGCTACCATGTACTGGTCACATGATTGATCATATACTGATCACGTAATTGATCATGCACCTATCACGTGGCTGAACATGCACTGATCATGTGATGGATCATGCACTGATCACGTGGCTGATCATGCACTGATCACGTGACTGATCATGCACTGATCACCTGGCTTTCATGCATTGATCATGTGACTGATCATGTGCTGATCATGTTTGGTGTTATACACTGATCATGTGCCTCTGGAGGCAATGAAAAAAGAGCTGAGTAGGCACGAATCAGTCAGCAGGCAATAATCGTGGAACTCAGCTCTGAGAAATCATGCTGCTCAGCTGGCAATAATCAAGCAGATGAGCAGGCAGGAATTACGCAGCACAGTGGCAATTGTCAAGGAGATGACAGGCAGGAATCGTGCAGCTCAGCTGGCAATTGTCAAGCAGATGAGCAGACAGTAATCACGCAGCTCAGCAGGCCCTGATCACGTGACTGAGCATGCACTGTTCACGTGGCTGATCACACACTGATTACGTGACTGATCATGCACTGATCACGTGGCACTCATGCACTGTTCACGTGGCTGATCATACACTGATCACGTGACTGATCATGCACTGATCACGTGGCTATCATGCACTGATTACTTGGCTGGTCATGCACTGATCACGTGCCTGGTCATGCACAGATTACATGACTGATCATGCACTGATCACGTGACTGATCATGCAAGATCATGTAGCTACCATGTACTGGTCACGTGACTGATCATACACCCATCAGGTGTCAGATCATGCACTGATCACGTGGCTATCATGCACTGTTCACGTGGCTGATCATACACTGATCACCTGCATGGTCATGCACAGATCACGTGACCAATCATGCACTGATCACGTGACTGATCATGCACTGATCACGTGGCTATCATGCACTGATCAGGTGGCTGATCATGAAATGATCACGTAGCTACCATGTACTGGTCACGTGACTGATCATGCACTGATCATGTAATTGATCATGCACTGATCACGTGGATGCTCATGCACTGATCACGTGATTGATCATGCAATGATCACGTTACTGATCATGCACTGATCACGTGGCTATCATGCACTGATCACGTGGCTGATCATACACTGATCATGTGATTGATCATGCACTTATCACGTGTCTATCATGCAGTGCTCACGTGGCTGATCCTGCAATGATCACGTAGCTAACATGTACTGGTCACGTGACTGATCAGGCAATGGTAACGTAATTGATCATGCACTGATCACGTGGCTGATCATCCACTGATACCGTGACTGAGCATGGATTGATCACATGACTATCATGTAGTGATGACGTGACTTAATGGTGCTGATCATGTGACTGATCATGCGCTGATCATGTTGCTATCATACACTGATCATGTGCCTCTGGAGGCACTAAACAAAGAGCTGAGTAGGCATGAATCAAACATCAGCAGGCAATAATCATGGAACTCAGCTGTGAGGATTCATGCTGCTCAGCTGGCAATAATCAAGCAGCTGAGCAGGCAGGAATTACGCAGCACAGCTGGCAATTGTCACGCAGATGACAGGCAGGAATCGTGCAGCTCAGCTGGCAATTGTCAAGCAGATGAGCAGACAGTAATCACGCAGCTCAGCAGGCCCTGATCACGTGACTGAGCATGCACTGTTCACGTGTCTGACCATGCACTGATCACGTGGCTGATCATACAATGCTCACGTAACTGATCATGCACTGATCACGTGGCTGATCATGCACTGATCACGTGGCTGAACATGCAATGTTCACGTGGCTGATCACACACTGATCACGTGGCTGATCATGCAATGATCACGTGGCAATCATGCACTGATCACGTGACTGATCATGCACTGATCACGTAATTGATCATGCACTGATCACGTGGCTGATCATGCACTTATCACGTGACTGTTCACGCACTGATCACTTGACTGATCATGCACTGATCACGTGGCTATAATGCACTGATCACATGGCGGATCATACACAGTTCACGTGCCTGGTCATGCACAGACCACGTGACTAATCATGAACTGATCACGTGGCTTAATTCACTGAATACGTGGATATCATGCACTGATTACGTGCCTGATCATGCACAGATCATGTGACTAATCATGAACTGATCACGTAGCTCATCATGCACTGATCACCTGGCTGATCATGCACTTATCACGTGGCTGATCATGCAATGATCACGTAGCTACCATGTACTGGTCACGTGACTGATCATGCACTGATCACGTAACTGATCATGCACTGATCACGTGGCTGATCATGCACTGATCACGTGACTGATCATGCACTGATCACGTGGCTGATCCTGCACTGATCACGTGGCTATCATGCACTGCTCACGTAGCTGATCATGCAATGATCACGCAGCTACGATGTACTAGTCACATGACTGATCATGCACTGATCACGTAATTGATCATGCACTGATCACGTAGCTTATCATGCACTGATCATGTGACTGATCATGTGCTGATCATGTTTGGTGTCATACACTTATCATGTGCCTCTGGAGGCAATGAACAAAGAGCTGAGTAGGCAGGAATCAGTCAGCAGGCAATAATCATGGAACTCAGCTCCGAGAAATCATGCTGCTCAGCTGGCAATAATCAAGTAGATGAGCAGGCAGGAATTACACAACACAGGTGGCAATTGTCAAGGAGATGACAGGCAGGAATCGTGCAGCTCAGCTGGCAATTGTCAAGCAGATGAGCAGACAGTAATCACGCAGCTCAGCAGGCCCTGATCACGTGACTGAGCATGCACTGTTCACGTGGCTGATCACACACCTATTACGTGACTGATCATGCACTTATCACGTGGCTATCATGCACTGATCACGTGATTGCGCATGCACTGATCACATAATTGTATGCACTGATAACGTGGCTATCATGCACTGATGACGTGGCTGATCATGCACTGATCATGTGACTGATCATGCACTGATCACGTAGCTATCTTGCACTGATCACTTGGCTGATCATACACTCATCACGGGACTGATCATTCACTGATCACGGCGCTATCATGCATTGATTACTTGACTCCACATGCACTGTTCACGTGGATGATCATACACTGATCACGTGACTGATCATGCACTGATCACGTGAATGACCATGCACTGATCACGTGACTGATCATGCCTTGATCAGTTGGCTATCATGCACTGATCACGTGGCTGATCATACACTGATCACGTGACTGATAATGCACTGATCATCTGGCTATCATGCACTGATTACCTGGCTATCGTGCACTGATCACGTGGTTGATCATACACTGATCACGAGACTGATCATGCACTGATCACGTGAATGATCATACACTGATCATGTGACAGATCAAGCAGTGATCACGTGGCTATCATGCACTGATCAAGTGGCTGATCATACTCTGATCCCGTGACTGATCATGCAGTGATCATGTGGCGATCATGCACTGCTCCCGTGGCTGATCATGCCATGCACTGATCAAGTGGCTGATCTTACTCTGCTCCCGAAACTGATCATGCAGTGATCACGTGGCTATCATGCACTGCTCCCGTGGCTGATCATGCCATGCACTGATCAAGTGGCTGATCATACTCTGCTTTCGAAACTGATCATGCAGTGATCACACGGCTATCATGCACTGATCATGTGGCTGATCATGCAATGATCACGTAGCTACCATGTTCTGGTCACGTGAGTGATCATGCACTGATCACGTAACTGATCATGCACTAATCAAGTGAATTGTCATGCACTGTTCACATGACTGATCATGCACTGATCACGTGACTGATCATGCCCTGATCTCGTGGCTACCATGCACGGCTCACGTGGCTGATCATGCACTGATCACCTAGCTACCATGTACCGGTCACGTGACTGATCATGCACTGATGACGTAATTGATCATGCACTGATCACGTGGCTGATCATACACTGATCAAGTAAATGATCATGCACTGATCAAGTAAATGATCATGCACTGATCACGTGGCTGATCACAGACGTATCACGTGACTGATCATGCACTGATCACGTGGCTGATCATGCACTGATCACGTGACTGATCATGCACTGATCACGACTGATCATGCACTGATCACCTGGCTTATCATGCATTGATCATGTGACTGATCATGTGCTGATCATGTTTGGTGTCATACACTTATCATGTGCCTCTGGAGGCAATGAACAAAGAGCTGAGTAGGCAGGAATCAGTCAGCAGGCAATAATCATGGAACTCAGCTGTGAGAAATCATGCTGCTCAGCTGGCAATAATCAAGCAGATGAGCAGGCAGGAATTACACAGCACAGGTGGCAATTGTGAAGGAGATTACAGGCATGAATCGTGCAGCTCAGCTGGCAATTGTCAAGCAGATGAGCAGACAGTAATCACGCAGCTCAGGAGGCCCTGATCACGTGACTGAGCATGCACTGATCACGTGGCTGATCATACACCTATCACGTGAATGATTATGCACTGATCACCTGGCTATCATGCACTGATCACGTGGCTGATCATGCACTGTTCACGTAATTGTCATGCACTGATCACGTGGCTGATCATGCACTGCTCACGTGGCTGATCATGCACTGATCACGTGGCTATCATGCACTGATCACGTGACTGATCATGTACTGATCACGTGGCTGATCATGCACTGATCACGTGGCTGATCATACACTGATCACGTGACTGATCATGCACTGATCACGTGACTGATCATGCACTGATCACGTGAATATCATGCACTGATCACATGCTGGTCATACACAGATCTCGTGCCTGGTCCTGCACAGATTACATGACTGATCATGCACTGATCACGTGACTGATCATGCACTGATCACGTGGCTACATGCACTACTCACATGGCTGATCATGCAATGATCACGTAGCTACCATGTACTGGTCACGTGACTGATCATGCACTGATCACGTGACTGATCATGCACTGATCACGTGGCTATCATGCACTGATCACGTGGCTGATCATGCACTGATCACGTGACTGATCATGCACTGATCACGTGACTATCATGCACTGATCACGTGGCTATCATGCACTGATCACGTGGATATCATGCACTGATCACGTGGCTGATCACACACGTATCACGTGACTGATCATGCACTGATCACGTGGCTATCATGCACTGATCACGTGGCTATCATGCACTGATCACGTGGCTGATCATGCACTGATCACGTAGCTACATGCACTGATCACGTGACTGATCATGCACTGATCACGTGACTGATCATGCACTGATCACGTGGCTGATCATGCACTGATCACGTGGCTATCATGCACTGATCACGTGGCTGATCATGCACTGATCACGCAGCTACCATGTACTGGTCACGTGACTGATCATGCACTGATCACGTAATTGATCATGCACTGATCCCATGGCTCATCATGCACTGATCACGTGACTTTCACGCACTGATCACCTGACTGATCATGCACTGATCACGTGGCTATAATGCACTGATTACGTGGATACCATGCACTGATTACATGCCTGTCATGCACAGATCAGGTGACTAATCATGAACTGATCACGTAGGTATCATGCACTGATCACGTGGCTGATCATACACTGTTCACGTGTCTGATCATGCACTGATCACGTGGCTGATCATACACTGCTCACGTAGCTGATCATGCACTGATCACGTGTCTATCATGCAGTGCTCACGTGGCTGATCCTGCAATGATCACGTAGCTACCATGTCCTGGTCACGTGACTGATCATGCACTGATCACGTAATTGATCATACACTGATCATGTGGCTGATCATGCACTGATCACTTGGCTGATCATACACTGATCAAGGGACTGATCATGCACTGATCACGTGACTGATCATGCACATATCACGTGGCTCTCATGCACTGATCACGTGATTGCGCGTGCACTGATTACTTAATTGTTTGCACTGATATTGTGGCTATCATGCACTGATGACGTGACTGATCATGCACAGATCATGTGACTGATCATGCACTGATCACGTAGCTATTTTGCATTGAACACTTGGCTGATCATACAATCATCACGGGACTGATCATGCACTGATCATGGCGCTATCATGCATTGATTACATGACTCCACATGCACTGATAACGTGGTTGATCATACACTGATCACGGGACTGATCATGCACTGATCACGTGACTCATCAGGCACTGATCACGTGACTGATCATGCACTGATCAGTTGGCTATCATGCACTGATAACTTGGCTGATCATTCACTGATCACGTGACTGATAATGCACTGATCATCTGGCTATCATGCACTCATTACCTGGCTAACGTGCACTGATCACGTGGTTGATAATACACTGATCACGAGACTGATCATGCACTGATCACGTCTATATCATGCACTGATCACATGACTGCCCATGCACTGATTACGTGGATGATCATACACTGATCATGTGATAGATCATGCAGTTATCACGTGGCTATCATGCACTGATCAATTGGTTGATCATACTCTGCTCCCGAAACAGATCATGCACTGATCACGTGGCTATCATGCACTGCTCACGTGGCTGAACAGGCAATGATCACGTAGCTACCATGTACTGGTCACGTGAGTGATCATGCACTGATCACGTGATTGATCATACACTGATCAGGTGACTTATCATGCACTGTTCACGTGACTGATCATCCACTGATCACGTGACTGATCATGCACTGATCTCGTGGCTATAATGCACGGCTCATGTGGCTGATCATGCAATGATCACGTAGCTACCATGTACTGGTCACGTGAGTGATCATGCACTGATCACGTAATTGATCATGCACTGATCACGTGGCTGATCATCCACTGAACACGTGACTGATCATGCACTGATCACGTGACTGATCATGCACTGATCACGTGGCTATCATGCACTGATCACGTGGGTCATCATACACTGATCACGTGCCTGGTCATGCACAGATCACTTGACTACTCATGAAGTGCTCACGTGGCTATCATGCACTGATCACCTGGATATCATGCACTGATTACGTGGCTGATCATACACGTATCACGTGACTGATCATGTACAGATCACGTGACTAATCATGAACTGATCACATAGGTATCATGCACTGATCACGTGGCTGATCACACACGTATCACGTGACTGACCATGTACAGATCACGTGACTAATCATGAAGTGATCACGTGGCTATCCTGCACTGAGCACGTGGATATCATAGACTGATCACGTGGCTGATCACACACTGATCACGTGACTGATCATGCACTGATCACGTGGCTATCATGCACTGATCACGTGGCTATCATATACTTATCACGTGGCTGATCATGCGATGATCACCTAGCTACCATGTACTGGTCACGTGACTGATCATGCACTGATCACGTAATTGATCATGCACTGATCACGTGGCT
Organism: Bos javanicus; assembly: GCF_032452875.1. NCBI lineage: Eukaryota > Metazoa > Chordata > Mammalia > Artiodactyla > Bovidae > Bos > Bos javanicus. The sequence continues at coordinate 447,321 of NW_026893647.1, read as the reverse complement.
GATCATGCACTGATCACGTGACTGATCATGCACTGATCACGTAACTGATCATGCACTGTTCACGTGGCTGATCATACACTGATCACGTGATTGATCATGCACTGATCACTTGGATATCATGCATTGATCACGTGGCTAATCATACACTGTTCACGTGTCTGACCATGCACTGCTCACGTGGCTGATCATACACTGCTCTCGTGACTGATCATGCACTGATCACGTGGCTGAACATGCACTGTTCACCTGGCTGATCACACACCTGTCACGTGACATATCATGCACTGATCACGTGGCACTCATGCACTGATCACGTGGCTGATCATACTCTGCTCACGTAACTGATCATGCACACATCACGTGGCTAACATGCACTGCTTCCGTAGCTGGCCATGCAATGATCACATAGCTACCATATAATGGTCACGTGACTCATCATGCACAGATCACGTAAATGATCATGCACTGTTTTCGTGACTGATCATGTCCTGATCACGTGACTGATCATTCACTGGTCACTTGGCTATCATGCACTGCTCACGTGGCTTATCATGCAATGATCATGTAGCTACCATGTACTGGTCACGTAACTGATCATACACCCATCAGGTGACTGATCATGAACTGATCACGTGGCTATCATGCACTGTTCAGGAGGCTGATCATACACTGTTCACGTGTCTGATCATGCACTGATCACGTCGCTGATCATACACAGCTCATGTAGCTGATCATGCACCGATCACGTGTCTATCATGCAGTGCTCACGTGGATGAAGCTGCAATGATCACGTAGTTAAGTGTACTGGTCACGTGACTCATCATGCAATGGTAACGTAATTGAATATGCACGGATTACGTGACTGACCATGCACTGATCACGTGACTGATCATGCACTGATCACGTGGCTCTCATGCATTTCTAACGTAGCTGATCATACAATGATCACATAGCTACCATGTATTGGTCACGTGACTGATCATGCACTGATCACGTAATTGATCATGCACTGATCACGTGGCTAATCATACACTGATCACGTGACTGATCATGCACTGTTCACATGACTGATCATGCACTGATCACGTGGCTATCATGCACTGATCACGTGGCTGATCATACACTGTTCACGTGCCTGGTCATTCACAGATCACGTGACTATTCATGAAGTGATCACGTGGCTATCATGCACTGATCACGTGGATATCATGCACTGATCACGTGGCTGATCACAGACGTATCACGTGACTGATCATGCACTGGTTACGTGGCTATCATGCATTGATCACGTGGCTGATCATGCACTGATCTCGTAATTGACCATGCACTGATCACCTGGCTTATCATGCATTGATCATGTGACTGATCATGTGCTGATCATGTTTGGTGTCATACACTTATCATGTGCCTCTGGAGGCAATGAACAAAGAGCTGAGTAGGCAGGAATCAGTCAGCAGGCAATAATCATGGAACTCAGCTCTGAGAAATCATGCTGCTCAGCTGGCAATAATCAAGTAGATGAGCAGGCAGGAATTACACAGCACAGGTGGCAATTGTCAAGGAGATGACAGGCATGAATCATGCAGCTCAGCTGGCAATTGAAAGCAGATGAGCAGACAGTAATCACGCAGCTCAGCAGGCCCTGATCTCGTGACTGATCATGCACTGATCACGTGACTGCTCATGCACTGATCACGTGGCTGATCATGCACTGATCACGTGGCTATCATGCACTGCTCACGTGGCTGATCATCCAATGATCATGCAGCTACCATGTACTGGTCACGTGACTGATCATGCACTGATCACGTAATTGATCATGCACTGATCCCATGGCTCATCATGCACTGATCAGGTGACTGTTCATGCACTGATCACCTGACTGATCATGCACTGATCACGTGGCTATAATGCACTAATTCCGTGGATACCATGCACTGATCACGTGCCTGTCATGCACAGAGCAGGTGACAAATCATGAACTGATCACGTAGGTATCATGCACTGATCACGTGGCTGATCATACACTGTTCACGTGTCTGATCATGCACTGATCACGTGGCTGATCATACACTGCTCACGTAGCTGATCATGCACTGATCACGTGTCTATCATGCAGTGCTCACGTGGCTGATCCTGCAATGATCACGTAGCTACCATGTACTGGTCACGTGACTGATCATGCACTGATCACGTAATTGATCATACACTGATCATGTGGCTGATCATCCACTGATCACGTGGCTGATCATACACTGATCAAGTGACTGATCATGCACTGATCACGTGACTGATCATGCACTGATCACGTGGCTATCATGCAATGATCACTTGGCTGGTCATACACTGATCTCTCCCTGGTCCTGCACAGATTACATGACTGATCATGCACTGATCCCGAGACTGATCATGCACTGATCACGTGGCTATCATGCACTACTCACATGGCTGATCATGCAATGATCATGTAGCTGCCATGTACCAGACACGTGACTGATCATACACCCATCAGTTGACTGATCATGCACTGATCACGTGGCTATCATGCACTGTTCACATGGCAGATCATACACTGATCACCTGCCTGGTCATGCACAGATCTCGTGACTAATCATGAACTGATCACGTAGCTCTCATGCACTGATCACCTGGCTGATCATGCACTGATCACGTGGCTATCATGCAATGATCACGTGGCTATCATGCACTGATCACGTGGCTGATCATGGAATGGTCACGTAGCTACAATGTACTGGTCACGTGACTGATCATGCACTGATCACCTAATTGATCCTGCCCTGATATCGTGGCTCATCACGCACTGATCACATGGCTGATCACACACGTATCACGTGACTGTTCATGTAAACATCACGTGACTAATCATGAAGTGAGCACGTGGCTATCCTGCACTAATCACGTGGACATCATGCAGTGATCACGTGGCTGATCACACACGTATCACGTGACTGATCATGCACTGATCACGTGGCTATCATGCACTGATCACGTGGCTGATCCTGCAATGATCACCTAGCTACCATGTACTGGTAACATGACTGATCATGCACTGATCACGTAATTGATCATGCATTGATCACGTGGCTGATCGTGCACTGATCACGTGACTGATCTTGCACTGATCAGGTGACTGATCATGCATTGATCACGTGGCTATCATGCACTGCTCACGTGGCTGATCATGCAATGATCACGCAGCTACCATGTACTGGTCACATGACTGATCATGAACTGATCACGTAGCTCTCATGCACTGATCACCTGGCTGATTATGCACTGATCACCTGGCTTATCATGCATTGATCATGTGACTGATCATATGCTGATCATGTTTGGAGTCACACACTTATCATGTGCCTCTTGAGGCAATGAACATAGAGCTGAGTAGGCAGGAGTCAGTCAGCAGGCTATAATCATGGAACTCAACTCTCAGAAATCATGCTGCTCAGCTGGCAATAATCAAGTAGATGAGCAGGCAGGAATTACACAGCACAGGTGCCAATTGTCAAGGAGATGACAGGCAGGAATCGTGCAGCTCAGCTGGCAATTGTCAAGCAGATGAGCAGACAGTAATCACGCAGCTCAGCAGGCCTTGATCACGTGATTGAGTATGGTCTGATCACGTGGCTCATGCACTGATCACGTGATTGCGCATGCACTGATCACGTAATTGTATGCACTGATCACGTGGCTATCATGCACTGATGACGTGGCTGATCATGCACTGATCATGTGACTGATCTTGCACTAATCACGTAGCTATCTTGCACTGATCACTTGGCTGATCATACACGCATCACGGGACTGATCATGCACTGATCACGGCGTTATCATGCATTGATTACATGACTCCACATGCACTGATCACGTGGATGATCATACTCTTCTCAGGTAACTGATCATGCGCACATCAGGTGGCTATCATGAATTGCACACGTGGCTGGTCATGCAATGATCACTTAGCTACCATATACTGGTCACGTGACTGATCATGCACTGATCACGTGACTGATCATGCACTGATCACGTGGCTATCATGCACTGATCACTTGGCTGGTCATACACTGATCTCGTGCCTGGTCATGCACAGATTACATGACTGAACATGCTCTGATCACGTGATTGACCATGCACTGATCACTTGGCTATCATGCACTACTCACGTGGCTGATCATGCAATGATCATGTAGCTACCATGTACCGGATACGTGACTGATCATACACCCATCAGGTGTCGGATCATGCACTGATCACGTGGCTATCATGCACTGTTCACATGACAGATCATACACTGATCACCTGCCTGGTCATGCACAGATCTCGTGACTAATCATGAACTGATCACGTAGCTCTCATGCACTGATCACCTGGCTGATCATGCACTGATCACGTGGCTATCATGCACTGATCACGTGGCTATCATGCACTGATCACGTGGCTGATCATGCACTGATACCGTGACTGAGCATGCACTGATCACATGACTATCATGTAGTGATCACGTGACTTAATGGCGCTGATCATGTGACTGATCATGCGCTGATCATGTTTGCTCTCATACACTGATCATGTGCCTCTGGAGGCAATAAACAAAGAGCTGAGTAGGCACGAATCAAACAGTCAGCAGGCAATACTCATGGAACTCAGCTGTGAGGAATCATGCTGCTCAGCTGGCAATAATCAAGCAGCTGAGCAGGCAGGAATTACGCAGCACAGCTGGCAATTGTCAAGCAGATGACAGGCAGGAATCGTGCATCTCAGCTGGCAATTGTCAAGCAGATGAGCAGACAGTAATCACGCAGCTCAGCAGGCCCTGATCACGTGACTGAGCATGCACTGTTCACGTGGCTGATCATACACTGATCACGTGATTGATCATGCACTAATTACTTGGATATCATGCACTGATCACGTGGCTGATCATACACTGCTCACGTAACTGATCATGCACTGATCACGTGGCTGAAAATGCACTGTTCACGTGGCTGATCACACACCTGTCACGTGACTGATCATGCACTGATCACATGGCACTCATGCACTGATCACGTGGCTGATCATACTCTGCTCACGTAACTGATCATGCACACATCACGTGGCTAACATGCACTGCTTCCGTGGCTGGCCATGCAATGATCACATAGCTACCATATAATGGTCACGTGACTCATCATGCACAGATCACGTAAATGATCATGCACTGTTTTCGTGACTGATCATGTCCTGATCACGTGACTGATCATGCACTGGTCACGTGGCTATCATGCACTGCTCACGTGGCTGATCATGCAATGATCATGTAGAAACCAGGTACAGGTCACGTGACTGATCATGCACTGATCACGTAATTGATCATGCACTGATCCCATGGCTCATCATGCACTGATCACGTGACTGTTCACGCACTGATCACCTGACTGATCATGCACTGATCACGTGGCTATCATGCACTGATCACGTGGCTGATCATGGAATGATCACGTAGCTACAATGTACTGGTCACGTGACTGATCATGCACTGATCACCTAATTGATCCTGCCCTGATAACGTGGCTCATCACGCACTGATCACGTGGCTGATCACACACGTATCACGTGACTGTTCATGTAAACATCACGTGACTAATCATGAAGTGAGCAAGTGGCTATCCTGCACTAATCACGTGGACATCATGCACTGATCACGTGGCTGATCACACACGTATCACGTGACTGATCATACACTGATCACGTGGCTATCATGCACTGATCACGTGGCTGGTCATGCACAGATCATGAGACTACTCATGAAGTGATCACGTGGCTATCATGCACTGATCACGTGGATATCATGCACTGATCACGTGGCTGATAACACATGTATCACGTGACTGATCATGCACTGATCACGTGGCTATCATGCACTGATCACGTGGCTGATCATGGAATGATCACGTAGCTACAATGTAATGGTCACGTAACTGATCATGCACTGATCACCAAATTGATCCTACCCTGATAACGTGGCACATCACGCTGATCACGTGGCTGATCACACACGTATCACGTGACTGTTCATGTAAACATCACGTGACTAATCATGAAGTGAGCACGTGGCTATCCTGCACTGATCACGTGGACATCATGCACTGATCACGTGGCTGATCACACACGTATCACGTGACTGATCATGCACTGATCACGTGACTATCATGCACTGATCACGTGGCTGATCCTGCAATGATCACCTAGCTACCATGTACTGCTAATGTGACTGATCATGCATTGATCACTTAATTGATCATGCATTGATCACGTGGCTGATCGTGCACTGATCACGTGACTGATCATGCACTGATCACGTGACTGCTCATGCACTGATCACGTGACTATCATGCACTGCTCACGTGGCTGATCATGCAATGATCACGCAGCTACCATGTACTGGTCACAGGACTGATCATGCACTGATCACGTAATTGATTATGCACTGATCACCTGGCTTATCATGCATTGATCATGTGACTGATCATGTGCTGATCATTTTTGGTGTCACACACTGATCATGTGCCTCTGGAGGCAATGAACATAGAGCTGAGTAGGCAGGAGTCAGTCAGCAGGCTATAATCATGGAACTCAACTCTAAGAAATCATGCTGCTCAGCTGGCAATCATCAAGTAGATGAGCAGGCAGGAATTACACAGCACAGGTGGCAATTGTCAAGGAGATGACAGGCAGGAATCGTGCAGCTCAGCTGGCAATTGTCAAGCAGATGAGCAGACAGTAATCACGCAGCTCAGCAGGTCTTGATCACGGGACTGAGTATGTACTGATCACGTGGCTCATGCACTGATCACGTGATTGCACATGCACTGATCACGTAATTGTATGCACTGATCACGTGGCTATCATGCACTGATGACGTGGCTGATCAGGCACTGATCATGTGACTGATCTTGCACTAATCATGTAGCTATCTGGCACTTATCACTTGGCTGATCATACACTCATCACGGGACTGACCGTGCACTGATCATGGCGTTATCATGCATTGATTATATGACTCCTCATGCACTGATCACGTGGATGATCATACTCTTCTCAGGTAACTGATCATGCGCACATCAGGTGGCTATCATGCACTGCACACGTGGCTGGTCATGCAATGATCACATAGCTACCATGTACTGGTCACGTGACTGATCATGCACTGATCACGTAATTGATCATGCACTGATCACGTGGCTGATCATACACTGATCACGTGACTGATCATGCACTGTTCATGTGACTGATCATGCACTGATCACGTGACTCATCATGCACTGATCACGTGACTGATCATGCACTGATCAGTTGGCTATCATGCACTGATTACTTGGCTGATCATTCACTGATCACGTGACTGATAATGCACTGATCATCTGGCTATCATGCACTCATTATCTGGCTATCGTGCACTGATCACTTGGCTGGTCATACACTGATCTCGTGCCTGGTCATGCACAGATTACATGACTGAACATGCTCTGATCACGTGATTGACCATGCACTGATCACGTGGCTATCATGCACTACTCACGTGGTTGATCATGCAATGATCATGTAGCTACCATGTACCGGTCACGTGACTGATCATACACCCATCAGGAGACGGATCATGCACTGATCACGTGGCTATCATGCACTGTTCACGTGGCTGATCATACACTGATCACCTGCCTGGTCATGCACAGATCACGTGACTAATCATGAACTGATCACGTAGCTATCATGCACTGATCACCTGGCTGATCATGCACTGATCACGTGGGTATCATGCAATGATCACGTGGCTATCATGCACTGATCACGTGGCTGATCATGCACTGATACCGTGACTGAGCATGCACTGATCACATGAGTATCATGTAGTGATCACGTGACTTAATGGCGCTGATCATGTGACTGATCATGCGCTGATCATGTTTGCTCTCATACACTGATCATGTGCCTCTGGAGGCAATAAACAAAGAGCTGAGTAGGCACGAATCAAACAGTCAGCAGGCAATACTCATGGAACTCAGCTGTGAGGAATCATGCTGCTCAGCTGGCAATAATCAAGCAGCTGAGCAGGCAGGAATTACGCAGCACAGCTGGCCATTGTCAAGCAGATGACAGGCAGGAATCGTGCAGCTCAGCTGGCAATTGTCAAGCAGATGAGCAGACAGTAATCACGCAGCTCAGCAGGCCCTGATGACGTGACTGAGCATGCACTGTTCACGTGGCAGATCATACACTGATCACGTGATTGATCATGCACTGATCACTTGGACATCATGCACTGATCACGTGGCTGATCATACACTGTTCACGAGTCTGACCATGCACTGATCACGTGGCAGATCATACACTGCTCACGTAAATGATCATGCACTGATCACGTGGCTATCATGCACTGATCACGTGGCTGAACATGCACTGTTCACGTGGCTGATCACACACCTGTCACGTGACTGATCATGCACTGATCACGTGGCACTCATGCACTGATCACGTGGGTGATCATACTCTGCTCACGTAACTGATCATGCACACATCACGTGGCTAACATGCACTGCTCATGTGGCCCGTCATGGAATGATCACGTAGCTACCATATACTGGTCATGTGACTGATCATGCACAGATCACGTAAATGATCATGCACTGTTCACGTGACTGATCATGTACTGATCACGTGACTGATCATGCACTGTTCACGTGACTGATCATGCACTGATCACGTGGCTATCGTGCACTGATCACGTGGCTGATCATACACTGATCACGTGCCTGGTCATGCACAGATCATGAGACTACTCATGAAGTGATCACGTGGCTATCATGCACTGATCACGTGGCTGATAACACATGTATCACGTGACTGATCATGCACTGATCACGTGGCTATCATGCACTGATCACGTGGCTGATCATGGAATGATCACGTAGCTACAATGTACTGGTCACGTAACTGATCATGCACTGATCACCAAATTGATCCTACCCTGATAACGTGGCACATCACGCTGATCACGTGGCTGATCACACACGTATCACGTGACTGTTCATGTAAACATCACGTGACTAATCATGAAGTGAGCACGTGGCTATCCTGCACTGATCACGTGGACATCATGCACTGATCACGTGGCTGATCACACACGTATCACGTGACTGATCATGCACTGATCACGTGACTATCATGCACTGATCACGTGGCTGATCCTGCAATGATCACCTAGCTACCATGTACTGGTAACGTGACTGATCATGCATTGATCACTTAATTGATCATGCATTGATCACGTGGCTGATCATGCACTGATCACGTGACTGATCATGCACTGATCACGTGACTGCTCATGCACTGATCACGTGACTATCATGCACTGCTCACGTGGCTGATCATGCAATGATCACGCAGCTACCATGTACTGGTCACAGGACTGATCATGCACTGATCACGTAATTGATTATGCACTGATCACCTGGCTTATCATGCATTGATCATGTGACTGATCATGTGCTGATCATTTTTGGTGTCACACACTGATCATGTGCCTCTGGAGGCAATGAACATAGAGCTGAGTAGGCAGGAGTCAGTCAGCAGGCTATAATCATGGAACTCAACTCTAAGAAATCATGCTGCTCAGCTGGCAATCATCAAGTAGATGAGCAGGCAGGAATTACACAGCACAGGTGGCAATTGTCAAGGAGATGACAGGCAGGAATCGTGCAGCTCAGCTGGCAATTGTCAAGCAGATGAGCAGACAGTAATCACGCAGCTCAGCAGGTCTTGATCACGTGACTGAGTATGTACTGATCACGTGGCTCATGCACTGATCACGTGATTGCACATGCACTGATCACGTAATTGTATGCACTGATCACGTGGCTATCATGCACTGATGACGTGGCTGATCAGGCACTGATCATGTGACTGATCTTGCACTAATCATGTAGCTATCTGGCACTTATCACTTGGCTGATCATACACTCATCACGGGACTGACCGTGCACTGATCATGGCGTTATCATGCATTGATTATATGACTCCACATGCACTGATCACGTGGATGATCATACTCTTCTCAGGTAACTGATCATGCGCACATCAGGTGGCTATCATGCACTGCACACGTGGCTGGTCATGCAATGATCACATAGCTACCATGTACTGGTCACGTGACTGATCATGCACTGATCACGTAATTGATCATGCACTGATCACGTGGCTGATCATACACTGATCACGTGACTGATCATGCACTGTTCATGTGACTGATCATGCACTGATCACGTGACTCATCATGCACTGATCACGTGACTGATCATGCACTGATCAGTTGGCTATCATGCACTGATTACTTGGCTGATCATTCACTGATCACGTGACTGATAATGCACTGATCATCTGGCTATCATGCACTCATTATCTGGCTATCGTGCACTGATCACTTGGCTGGTCATACACTGATCTCGTGCCTGGTCATGCACAGATTACATGACTGAACATGCTCTGATCACGTGATTGACCATGCACTGATCACGTGGCTATCATGCACTACTCACGTGGTTGATCATGCAATGATCATGTAGCTACCATGTACCGGTCACGTGACTGATCATACACCCATCAGGAGACGGATCATGCACTGATCACGTGGCTATCATGCACTGTTCACGTGGCTGATCATACACTGATCACCTGCCTGGTCATGCACAGATCACGTGACTAATCATGAACTGATCACGTAGCTATCATGCACTGATCACCTGGCTGATCATGCACTGATCACGTGGGTATCATGCAATGATCACGTGGCTATCATGCACTGATCACGTGGCTGATCATGCACTGATACCGTGACTGAGCATGCACTGATCACATGAGTATCATGTAGTGATCACGTGACTTAATGGCGCTGATCATGTGACTGATCATGCGCTGATCATGTTTGCTCTCATACACTGATCATGTGCCTCTGGAGGCAATAAACAAAGAGCTGAGTAGGCACGAATCAAACAGTCAGCAGGCAATACTCATGGAACTCAGCTGTGAGGAATCATGCTGCTCAGCTGGCAATAATCAAGCAGCTGAGCAGGCAGGAATTACGCAGCACAGCTGGCCATTGTCAAGCAGATGACAGGCAGGAATCGTGCAGCTCAGCTGGCAATTGTCAAGCAGATGAGCAGACAGTAATCACGCAGCTCAGCAGGCCCTGATGACGTGACTGAGCATGCACTGTTCACGTGGCAGATCATACACTGATCACGTGATTGATCATGCACTGATCACTTGGACATCATGTACTGATCACGTGGCTGATCATACACTGTTCACGAGTCTGACCATGCACTGATCACGTGGCAGATCATACACTGCTCACGTAAATGATCATGCACTGATCACGTGGCTATCATGCACTGATCACGTGGCTGAACATGCACTGTTCACGTGGCTGATCACACACCTGTCACGTGACTGATCATGCACTGATCACGTGGCACTCATGCACTGATCACGTGGGTGATCATACTCTGCTCACGTAACTGATCATGCACACATCACGTGGCTATCATGCACTGCTCATGTGGCCCGTCATGGAATGATCACGTAGCTACCATATACTGGTCACGTGACTGATCATGCACAGATCACGTAAATGATCATCCACTGTTCACGTGACTGATCATGTACTGATCACGTGACTGATCATGCACTGTTCACGTGACTGATCATGCACTGATCACGTGGCTATCATGCACAGATCATGAGACTACTCATGAAGTGATCAGGTGGCTATCATGCACTGATCACGTGGATATCATGCACTGATCACGTGGCTGATAACACATGTATCACGTGACTGATCATGCACTGATCACGTGGCTATCATGCACTGATCACGTGGCTGATCATGGAATGATCACGTAGCTACAATGTACTGGTCACGTAACTGATCATGCACTGATCACCAAATTGATCCTACCCTGATAACGTGGCACATCACGCTGATAACGTGGCTGATCACACACGTATCACGTGACTGTTCATGTAAACATCACGTGACTAATCATGAAGTGAGCACGTGGCTATCCTGCACTGATCACGTGGACATCATGCACTGATCACGTGGCTGATCACACACGTATCACGTGACTGATCATGCACTGATCACGTGACTATCATGCACTGATCACGTGGCTGATCCTGCAATGATCACCTAGCTACCATGTACTGGTAACGTGACTGATCATGCATTGATCACTTAATTGATCATGCATTGATCACGTGGCTGATCGTGCACTGATCACGTGACTGATCATGCACTGATCACGTGACTGCTCATGCACTGATCACGTGACTATCATGCACTGCTCACGTGGCTGATCATGCAATGATCACGCAGCTACCATGTACTGGTCACAGGACTGATCATGCACTGATCACGTAATTGATTATGCACTGATCACCTGGCTTATCATGCATTGATCATGTGACTGATCATGTGCTGATCATTTTTGGTGTCACACACTGATCATGTGCCTCTGGAGGCAATGAACATAGAGCTGAGTAGGCAGGAGTCAGTCAGCAGGCTATAATCATGGAACTCAACTCTAAGAAATCATGCTGCTCAGCTGGCAATCATCAAGTAGATGAGCAGGCAGGAATTACACATCACAGGTGGCAATTGTCAAGGAGATGACAGGCAGAAATCGTGCAGCTCAGCTGGCAATTGTCAAGCAGATGAGCAGACAGTAATCACGCAGCTCAGCAGGTCTTGATCACGTGACTGAGTATGTACTGATCACGTGGCTCATGCACTGATCACGTGATTGCACATGCACTGATCACGTAATTGTATGCACTGATCACGTGGCTATCATGCACTGATGACGTGGCTGATCAGGCACTGATCATGTGACTGATCTTGCACTAATCATGTAGCTATCTGGCACTTATCACTTGGCTGATCATACACTCATCACGGGACTGACCGTGCACTGATCATGGCGTTATCATGCATTGATTATATGACTCCACATGCACTGATCACGTGGATGATCATACTCTTCTCAGGTAACTGATCATGCGCACATCAGGTGGCTATCATGCACTGCACACGTGGCTGGTCATGCAATGATCACATAGCTACCATGTACTGGTCACGTGACTGATCATGCACTGATCACGTAATTGATCATGCACTGATCACGTGGCTGATCATACACTGATCACGTGACTGATCATGCACTGTTCATGTGACTGATCATGCACTGATCACGTGACTCATCATGCACTGATCACGTGACTGATCATGCACTGATCAGTTGGCTATCATGCACTGATTACTTGGCTGATCATTCACTGATCACGTGACTGATAATGCACTGATCATCTGGCTATCATGCACTCATTATCTGGCTATCGTGCACTGATCACTTGGCTGGTCATACACTGATCTCGTGCCTGGTCATGCACAGATTACATGACTGAACATGCTCTGATCACGTGATTGACCATGCACTGATCACGTGGCTATCATGCACTACTCACGTGGTTGATCATGCAATGATCATGTAGCTACCATGTACCGGTCACGTGACTGATCATACACCCATCAGGAGACGGATCATGCACTGATCACGTGGCTATCATGCACTGTTCACGTGGCTGATCATACACTGATCACCTGCCTGGTCATGCACAGATCACGTGACTAATCATGAACTGATCACGTAGCTATCATGCACTGATCACCTGGCTGATCATGCACTGATCACGTGGGTATCATGCAATGATCACGTGGCTATCATGCACTGATCACGTGGCTGATCATGCACTGATACCGTGACTGAGCATGCACTGATCACATGAGTATCATGTAGTGATCACGTGACTTAATGGCGCTGATCATGTGACTGATCATGCGCTGATCATGTTTGCTCTCATACACTGATCATGTGCCTCTGGAGGCAATAAACAAAGAGCTGAGTAGGCACGAATCAAACAGTCAGCAGGCAATACTCATGGAACTCAGCTGTGAGGAATCATGCTGCTCAGCTGGCAATAATCAAGCAGCTGAGCAGGCAGGAATTACGCAGCACAGCTGGCCATTGTCAAGCAGATGACAGGCAGGAATCGTGCAGCTCAGCTGGCAATTGTCAAGCAGATGAGCAGACAGTAATCACGCAGCTCAGCAGGCCCTGATGACGTGACTGAGCATGCACTGTTCACGTGGCAGATCATACACTGATCACGTGATTGATCATGCACTGATCACTTGGACATCATGCACTGATCACGTGGCTGATCATACACTGTTCACGAGTCTGACCATGCACTGATCACGTGGCAGATCATACACTGCTCACGTAAATGATCATGCACTGATCACGTGGCTATCATGCACTGATCACGTGGCTGAACATGCACTGTTCACGTGGCTGATCACACACCTGTCACGTGACTGATCATGCACTGATCACGTGGCACTCATGCACTGATCACGTGGGTGATCATACTCTGCTCACGTAACTGATCATGCACACATCACGTGGCTATCATGCACTGCTCATGTGGCCCGTCATGGAATGATCACGTAGCTACCATATACTGGTCATGTGACTGATCATGCACAGATCACGTAAATGATCATGCACTGTTCACGTGACTGATCATGTACTGATCACGTGACTGATCATGCACTGTTCACGTGACTGATCATGCACTGATCACGTGGCTATCGTGCACTGATCACGTGGCTGATCATACACTGATCACGTGCCTGGTCATGCACAGATCATGAGACTACTCATGAAGTGATCACGTGGCTATCATGCACTGATCACGTGGCTGATAACACATGTATCACGTGACTGATCATGCACTGATCACGTGGCTATCATGCACTGATCACGTGGCTGATCATGGAATGATCACGTAGCTACAATGTACTGGTCACGTAACTGATCATGCACTGATCACCAAATTGATCCTACCCTGATAACGTGGCACATCACGCTGATCACGTGGCTGATCACACACGTATCACGTGACTGTTCATGTAAACATCACGTGACTAATCATGAAGTGAGCACGTGGCTATCCTGCACTGATCACGTGGACATCATGCACTGATCACGTGGCTGATCACACACGTATCACGTGACTGATCATGCACTGATCACGTGACTATCATGCACTGATCACGTGGCTGATCCTGCAATGATCACCTAGCTACCATGTACTGGTAACGTGACTGATCATGCATTGATCACTTAATTGATCATGCATTGATCACGTGGCTGATCGTGCACTGATCACGTGACTGATCATGCACTGATCACGTGACTGCTCATGCACTGATCACGTGACTATCATGCACTGCTCACGTGGCTGATCATGCAATGATCATGCAGCTACCATGTACTGGTCACAGGACTGATCATGCACTGATCACGTAATTGATTATGCACTGATCACCTGGCTTATCATGCATTGATCATGTGACTGATCATGTGCTGATCATTTTTGGTGTCACACACTGATCATGTGCCTCTGGAGGCAATGAACATAGAGCTGAGTAGGCAGGAGTCAGTCAGCAGGCTATAATCATGGAACTCAACTCTAAGAAATCATGCTGCTCAGCTGGCAATCATCAAGTAGATGAGCAGGCAGGAATTACACAGCACAGGTGGCAATTGTCAAGGAGATGACAGGCAGGAATCGTGCAGCTCAGCTGGCAATTGTCAAGCAGATGAGCAGACAGTAATCACGCAGCTCAGCAGGTCTTGATCACGTGACTGAGTATGTACTGATCACGTGGCTCATGCACTGATCACGTGATTGCACATGCACTGATCACGTAATTGTATGCACTGATCACGTGGCTATCATGCACTGATGACGTGGCTGATCAGGCACTGATCATGTGACTGATCTTGCACTAATCATGTAGCTATCTGGCACTTATCACTTGGCTGATCATACACTCATCACGGGACTGACCGTGCACTGATCATGGCGTTATCATGCATTGATTATATGACTCCACATGCACTGATCACGTGGATGATCATACTCTTCTCAGGTAACTGATCATGCGCACATCAGGTGGCTATCATGCACTGCACACGTGGCTGGTCATGCAATGATCACATAGCTACCATGTACTGGTCACGTGACTGATCATGCACTGATTACGTAATTGATCATGCACTGATCACGTGGCTGATCATACACTGATCACGTGACTGATCATGCACTGTTCATGTGACTGATCATGCACTGATCACGTGACTCATCATGCACTGATCACGTGACTGATCATGCACTGATCAGTTGGCTATCATGCACTGATTACTTGGCTGATCATTCACTGATCACGTGACTGATAATGCACTGATCATCTGGCTATCATGCACTCATTATCTGGCTATCGTGCACTGATCACTTGGCTGGTCATACACTGATCTCGTGCCTGGTCATGCACAGATTACATGACTGAACATGCTCTGATCACGTGATTGACCATGCACTGATCACGTGGCTATCATGCACTACTCACGTGGTTGATCATGCAATGATCATGTAGCTACCATGTACCGGTCACGTGACTGATCATACACCCATCAGGAGACGGATCATGCACTGATCACGTGGCTATCATGCACTGTTCACGTGGCTGATCATACACTGATCACCTGCCTGGTCATGCACAGATCACGTGACTAATCATGAACTGATCACGTAGCTATCATGCACTGATCACCTGGCTGATCATGCACTGATCACGTGGGTATCATGCAATGATCACGTGGCTATCATGCACTGATCACGTGGCTGATCATGCACTGATACCGTGACTGAGCATGCACTGATCACATGAGTATCATGTAGTGATCACGTGACTTAATGGCGCTGATCATGTGACTGATCATGCGCTGATCATGTTTGCTCTCATACACTGATCATGTGCCTCTGGAGGCAATAAACAAAGAGCTGAGTAGGCACGAATCAAACAGTCAGCAGGCAATACTCATGGAACTCAGCTGTGAGGAATCATGCTGCTCAGCTGGCAATAATCAAGCAGCTGAGCAGGCAGGAATTACGCAGCACAGCTGGCCATTGTCAAGCAGATGACAGGCAGGAATCGTGCAGCTCAGCTGGCAATTGTCAAGCAGATGAGCAGACAGTAATCACGCAGCTCAGCAGGCCCTGATGACGTGACTGAGCATGCACTGTTCACGTGGCAGATCATACACTGATCACGTGATTGATCATGCACTGATCACTTGGACATCATGCACTGATCACGTGGCTGATGATACACTGTTCACGAGTCTGACCATGCACTGATCACGTGGCAGATCATACACTGCTCACGTAAATGATCATGCACTGATCACGTGGCTATCATGCACTGATCACGTGGCTGAACATGCACTGTTCACGTGGCTGATCACACACCTGTCACGTGACTGATCATGCACTGATCACGTGGCACTCATGCACTGATCACGTGGGTGATCATACTCTGCTCACGTAACTGATCATGCACACATCACGTGGCTATCATGCACTGCTCATGTGGCCCGTCATGGAATGATCACGTAGCTACCATATACTGGTCACAGGACTGATCATGCACTGATCACGTAATTGATTATGCACTGATCACCTGGCTTATCATGCATTGATCATGTGACTGATCATGTGCTGATCATTTTTGGTGTCACACACTGATCATGTGCCTCTGGAGGCAATGAACATAGAGCTGAGTAGGCAGGAGTCAGTCAGCAGGCTATAATCATGGAACTCAACTCTAAGAAATCATGCTGCTCAGCTGGCAATCATCAAGTAGATGAGCAGGCAGGAATTACACAGCACAGGTGGCAATTGTCAAGGAGATGACAGGCAGGAATCGTGCAGCTCAGCTGGCAATTGTCAAGCAGATGAGCAGACAGTAATCACGCAGCTCAGCAGGTCTTGATCACGGGACTGAGTATGTACTGATCACGTGGCTCATGCACTGATCACGTGATTGCACATGCACTGATCACGTAATTGTATGCACTGATCACGTGGCTATCATGCACTGATGACGTGGCTGATCAGGCACTGATCATGTGACTGATCTTGCACTAATCATGTAGCTATCTGGCACTTATCACTTGGCTGATCATACACTCATCACGGGACTGACCGTGCACTGATCATGGCGTTATCATGCATTGATTATATGACTCCACATGCACTGATCACGTGGATGATCATACTCTTCTCAGGTAACTGATCATGCGCACATCAGGTGGCTATCATGCACTGCACACGTGGCTGGTCATGCAATGATCACATAGCTACCATGTACTGGTCACGTGACTGATCATGCACTGATCACGTAATTGATCATGCACTGATCACGTGGCTGATCATACACTGATCACGTGACTGATCATGCACTGTTCATGTGACTGATCATGCACTGATCACGTGACTCATCATGCACTGATCACGTGACTGATCATGCACTGATCAGTTGGCTATCATGCACTGATTACTTGGCTGATCATTCACTGATCACGTGACTGATAATGCACTGATCATCTGGCTATCATGCACTGATCAATTGGTTGATCATACTCTGCTCCCGAAACAGATCATGCACTGATCACGTGGCTATCATGCACTGCTCACGTGGCTGAACAGGCAATGATCACGTAGCTACCATGTACTGGTCACGTGAGTGATCATGCACTGATCATGTAATGAATCATGCACTGATCAAGTGACTTATCATGCACTGTTCACGTGACTGATCATGCACTGATCACGTGACTGATCATGCACTGATCTCGTGGCTATAATGCACAGCTCACGTGGCTGATCATGCAATGATCACAGAGCTACCATGTACTGGTCACGTGACTGATCATGCACTGATCACGTAATTGATCATGCACTGATCATGTGGCTGATCATGCACTGATCACGTGGCTGATCATCCACTGATCACGTGACTGATCATGCACTGATCACGTGACTGATCATGCACTGATCATGTGGCTATCATGCACTGATCACTTGGCTGGTCATACACTGATCTCGTGCCTGGTCATGCACAGATTACATGACTGAACATGCTCTGATCACGTGATTGACCATGCACTGATCACGTGGCTATCATGCACTACTCACGTGGTTGATCATGCAATGATCATGTAGCTACCATGTACCGATCACGTGACTGATCATACACCCATCAGGGGACAGATCATGCACTGATCACGTGGCTATCATGCACTGTTCACGTGGCTGAACATACACTGATCACCTGCCTGGTCATGCACAGATCACGTGACTAATCATGAACTGATCACGTAGCTATCATGCACTGATCACCTGGCTGATTATGCACTGATCACGTGGCTATCATGCAATGATCACGTGGCTATCATGCACTGATCACGTGGCTGATCATGCACTGATACCGTGACTGAGCATGCACTGATCACATGACTATCATGTAGTGATCACGTGACTTAATGGCACTGATAATGTGACTGATCATGTGCTGATCATGTTTGCTCTCATACACTGATCATGTGCCTCTGGAGGCAATAAACAAAGAGCTGAGTAGGCACGAATCAAACAGTCAGCAGGCAATACTCATGGAACTCAGCTGTGAGGAATCATGCTGCTCAGCTGGCAATAATCAAGCAGCTGAGCAGGCAGGAATTACGCAGCACAGGTGGCAATTGTCAAGGAGATGACAGGCATGAATCGTGCAGCTCAACTGGCAACTGTCAAGCAGATGAGCAGACAGTAATCACGCAGCTCAGCAGGCCCTGATCACGTGACTGAGCATGCACTGTTCACGTTGCTGAACACACACATATCACGTGAATGATTATGCACTGATCACGTGGCTCTCATGCACTGATCACGTAATTGTGCATGCACTGTTCACGTAATTGTATGCACTGACCTCGTGGCTATCATGCATGGCTCACGTGGCTGATCATGCAATGATCACGTAGCTACCATGTACTGCTCACGTGACTGATCATGTACTGATCATGTGGCTGATCATGCACTGATCACGTGTCTGATCATACACTGATCACGTGACTGATCATGCACTGATCACGTGAATATCATGCACTGATCACATGACTGGTCATACACTGATCTCGTGCCTGGTCCTGCACAAATTACATGACTGATCATGCACTGATCACGTGGCTATCATGCACTACTCACGTGGCTGATCATGCAATGATCATGTACCTACCATGTATCCGACACGTGACTGATCATACACCCATCAGGTGACTGAACATGCACTGATCACGTGGCTATCATGCACTGATCAAGTGGCTGATCATACACTGATCACATGCCTTGTCCTGCACAGATTATGTGACTACTCATGAAGTGATTACGTGGCTATCATGCACTGATCACGTGGATATCATGTACTGATCACGTGGCTGATCACAGACGTATCACGTGACTGATCACGCACTGGTCACGTGGCTATCATGCACTAATCACGTGGGTATCATGCACTGATCACGTGGCTGATCATGCAATGATCAGGTAGCTACCATGTAATGGTCACGTGACTGATCATGCACTGATCACGTAACTGATCATGCACTGATCACGTAGCTGATCATGCACTGATCACATGACTGATCATGCACTGATCACGTGGCTGATCATGCACTGATCATGTGGCTATCATGCACCGCTCACGTGGCTAATCATCCAATGATCATGCAGCTACCATGTACTGGTCACATGACTGATCATGCACTGATCACGTAATTGACCATGCACTGATCACCTGGCTTATCATGCATTGATCATGTGACTGATCATGCGCTGATCATGTTTGCTATCATACACTGATCATGTGCCTCTGGAGGCAATAAACAAAGAGCTTAGTAGGCACGAATCATACAGTCAGCAGCAATTAATCATGGAACTCAGCTCTGAGAAATCATGCTGCTCAGCTTGGAATAACCAAGCAGGTGAGCAGGCAGGAATTACGCAGCACAGCTGGCAGTTGTCAAGCAGATGACAGGCAGGAATCAGGCAGCTCAGCTGGCATTTGTCAAGCAGATGAGCAGACAGTAATCACGCAGCTCAGCAGGCCCTGATGACGTGACTGAGCATGCACTGTTCACGTGGCTGTTCACACACCTATCACGTGACTGATCATGCACTGATCATGTGGCTGTCATGCACTGATCTCCTGATTGCGCATGCACTGATAACGTAATTGTATGCAGGGATCACGTGGCTATCATGCACTGATGACGTGGCTGTTCATGCACTGATCATGTGACTGATCATGCACTGATCACGTAGCTATCTTGCACTGATCACTTAGCTGATCATACACTCATCACTGGACTGATTATGCACTGATCACGGCGCTATCATGCATTGATTACATGACTCCACATGCACTGATCACATGGATGATCATACACTGATCACGTGATTGATCCTGCACTGATCACGTGACTGATCATGCACTGATCACGTGACTGATCAAGCACTGATCACGTGTCTATCATGCACTGATCACGTGGCTATCATCCACTGATCACGTGACTGATCATGCACTGATCACGTGACTGATCATGCACTGATCACGTGGCTATCATGCACTGATCACGTGGCTGATCATGCAATGTTTATGTAGCTACCATGTACCGGTCACGTGACCGATCATACACCCATCAGCTGACTGATCATGCACTATTCACGTGGCTATCATGCACTGTTCACGTGGCTGATCATACACTGATCACCTGCCTGGTCATGCACAGATCACGTGACTAATCATGAACTGATCACGTAGTTATCATGTACTGATCACCTGGCTGATCATGCACTGATCACGTGTCTATCATGCAATGATCATGTGGCTATCATGCACTGATCAGGTGGCTGATCATGCACTGATACTGTTACTGAGCATGGACTGATCACATGACTATCATGTGTTGATCACGTGACTTAACGGCTCTGATCATGTGATGATCATGCGCTGATCATGTTTGCTATCATACACTGATCATGTGCCTCTGGAGGCAATAAACAAAGAGCTGAGTAGGCACGAATCAAACAGTCAGCAGGCAATACTCATGGAACTCAGCTGTGAGGAATCATGCTGCTCAGCCGTCAATAATCAAGCAGCTGAGCAGGCAGGAATTACGCAGCACAGCTGACAATTGTCAAGCAGATGACAGGCCGGAATCGTGCAGTTCAGTTGGCAATTGTCAAGCAGATGAGCAGACAGTAATCACGCAGCTCAGCAGGCCCTGATCACGTGACTAAGAATGCACTGTTCACGGGGCTGATCATACACTGATCACGTGATTGATCATGCACTGATCACTTGGATGTCATGCACAGATCAGGTGGCTGATCATACACTGTTCACGTGTCTGACCATGCACTGCTCACGTGGCTGATCATACACTGCTCACGTAAGTGATCATGCACTGATCACGTGGCTATCATGCACTGATCACGTGGCTGAACACGCACTGTTCACGTGGCTGATCACACACCTGTCACTTGACAGATCATGTACTGATCACGTGGCACTCATGCACTGATAACGTGGCTGATCATACCCTTCTCAGGTAACTGATCATGCCCACATCACGTGGCTATCATGCACTGCTTACGTGGCTGATCATGTACTGATCACGTAAGAGATCATGCACTGATCACGTGACTGATCATGCACTGATCACGTAAATGATCATGCACTGATCACGTGACTGATCATGCACTGTTCACGTGACTGATCATGCACTGATCACGTGGCTATCATGCACTGATCACGTGGCTGATCATGCAATGTTCATGTAGCTACCATGTACCGGTCACGTGACCGATCATACACCCATCAGGTGACTGATCATGCACTATTCACGTGGCTATAATGCACTGTTCACGTGGCTGATCATACACTGATCACCTGCCTGGTCATGCACAGATCACGTGACTAATCATGAACTGATCAAGTAGTTATCATGTTCTGATCACCTGGCTGATCATGCACTGATCACGTGGCTATCATGCAATGATCACGTGGCTATCATGCACTGATCACGTGGCTGAACACGCACTGTTTACGTGGCTGATCACACACCCGTCACGTGACTGATCATGCACTGATCACGTGGCACTCATGCACTGATCACGTTGCTGATCATACCCTTCTCAGGTAACTGATCATGCCCACATCAGGTGGCTATCATGCACTGCACACGTGGCTGGTCATGCAATGATCACGTAGCTACCATATACTGGTCACGTGACTGATCATGCACAGATCACGTAAATGATCATGCACTGTTCACGTGACTCATCATGTACTGAACACGTGACTGATCATGCACTGATCACGTGGCTATCATGCACTGATCACGTAAATGATCATGCACTGATCACGTGACTGATCATGCACTTATCACGTGACTGATCATGCACTGATCACGTGGCTATCATGCACTGATTACGTGGCTGATCATACAATGATCACATAGCTACCATGTACTGGTCACGTGACTGATCATGCACTGATCACGTAATTGATCATGCACTGATCACGTGGCTGATCATACACTGATCACGTGGCTATCACGCACTGATCACATGGATGATCATACACTAATCACGTGCCTGGTCATGCACAGATCACGGGACTACACATGAAGTGATCACGTGGCTATCATGCACTGATCACGTGGATATCAAGCACTGATCACGTGGCTGATCACACATGTATCACGTGACTGATCATGCACTGATCACGTGGCTATCATGCACTGATCACGTGGCTATCATGCACTGATCACGTGGCTGGTCATGCACTGATCACGTGGCTGATCATGCACTGATCACGTGGCTGATCATGCACTAATCATGAAGTGAGTACGTGGCTATCCTGCACTGATCACGTGGACATCATGCACTGATCACGTGGCTGATCACACACGTATCACGTGACTGAACATGCACTGATCACGTGGCTATCATGCACTGATCACGGGCTGATCCTGCAATTATCACCTAGCTACCATGTACTGGTAACATGACTGATCATGCACTGATCACGTAATTGATCATGCATTGATCACGTGGCTGATCGTGCACTGATCACGTGACTGATCATGCACTGATCACGTGACTGATCATGCAATGATCACGTGGCTATCATGCACTGCTCACGTGGCTGATCATGCATGATCACGCAGCTACCATGTACTGGTCACATGACTGATAATGAACTGATCACGTAGCTATCATGCACTTATCACCTGGCTGATTATGCACTGATCACCTGGCTTATCATGCATTGATCATGTGACTGATCATGTGCTGATCATTTTTGCTGTCACACAGTGATCATGTGCCTCTTGAGGCAATGAACATAGAGCTGAGTAGGCAGGAGTCAGACAGCAGGCTATAATCATGGAACTCAACTTTAAGAAATCATGCTGCTCAGCTGGCAATAATCAAGTAGATGAGAAGGCAGGAATTACACAGCACAGGTGGCAATTGTCAAGGAGATGACAGGCAGGAATCGTGCAGCTCAGCTGGCAATTGTCAAGCAGATGAGCAGACAGTAATCACGCAGCTCAGCAGGCCTTGATCACGTGACTGAGTATGGACTGATGACGTGGCTAATGCACTGATCACGTGATTGCGCATGCACTGATCACGTAATTGTATGCACTGATCATGTGGCTATCATGCACTGATGACGTGGCTGATCATGCACTGATCATGTGACTGATCTTGCACTAATCACGTAGCTATCTTGCACTGATCACTTGGCTGATCATACACTCATCACGGGACTGATCGTGCACTGATCACGGCGTTATCATGCATTGATTACATGACTCCACATGCACTGATCACGTGGATGATCATACTCTTCTCAGGTAACTGATCATGCCCACATCAGGTGGCTATCATGCACTGCACACATGGCTGGTCATGCAATGATCACTTAGCTACCATATATTGGTCACGTGACTGATCATGTACTGATCACGTGACTGATCATGCACTGATCACGTGACTGATCATGCACTGATCACGTGGCTATCATGCACTGCTTACGTGGCTGATCATACAATGTTCACATAGCTAACATGTACTGGTCACGTGACTGATCCTGCACTGATCACGTAATTGATCATGCACTGTTCACGTGGCTGATCATACACTGATCACGTGACTGATCATGCATTCTTCACGTGACTGATCATGCACTGATCACGTGGCTATCATGCACTGATCACGTGGCTGATCATACACTGATCACGTGCCTGGTCATGCACAGAGCACGTGACTACTCATGAAGTGATCACTTGGCCATCATGCACTGATCACGTGGATATCACGCACTGATCACGTGGCCTATCACACATGTATCACGTGACTGATCATGCATTGATTACGTGGCTATCATGCACCTATCACGTGGCTATCAGGCACTGATTACGTGGTTGATCATACAATGATCACATAGCTACCATGTACTGGTCACGTGACTGATCATGCACTGATCACGTAACTGATCATGAACTGATAACGTGGCTGATCATACACTGATCACGTGACTGATCATGCACTGTTCATGTGACTGATCATGCACTGATCACGTGGCTATCATGCACTGATGACGTGGCTGATCATGCACAGATCATGTGCCTGATCATGCACTGATCACGTAGCTATTTTGCATTGATCACTTGGCTGATCATACACTCATCACGGGACTGATCATGCACTGATCACGGCGCTATCATGCATTGATTACATGACTCCAAATGCACTGATAACTTGGTTGATCATACACTGATCACGTGACTGATCATGCACTGATCACGTGACTCATCATGCACTGATCACGTGACTGATCATGCACTGATCAGTTGGCTATCATGCACTGATTACTTGGCTGATCATTCACTGATCACGTGACTGATAATTCACTGATCATCTGGCTATCATGCACTGATTACCTGGCTATTGTGCACTGATCACATGCTTGATAATACACTGATCACGAGACTGATCATGCACTGATCACATCTATATCATGCACTGATCACATGACTGCCCATGCACTGATTACGTGGATGATCATACACTGATCATGTGATAGATCATGCACTGATCACGTGGCTATCATGCACTGATCAATTGGTTGATCATACTCTGCTCCCGAAACAGATCATGCACTGATCACGTGGCTATCATGCACTGCTCACGTGGCTGAACAGGCAATGATCACGTAGCTACCATGTACTGGTCAAGTGAGTGATCATGCACTGATCACTTAATCGATCATGCACTGATCAAGTGACTTATCATGCACTGTTCACGTGACTGATCATGCACTGATCACGTGACTGATCATGCACTGATCTCGTGGCTATAATGCACAGCTCACGTGGCTGTTCATGCAATGATCACCGAGCTACCATGTACTGGTCACGTGACTGATCATGCACTGATCACGTAATTGATCATGCACTGATCATGTGGCTGATCATGCACTGATACGTGGCTGATCATCCACTGATCACGTGCCTGATCATGCACTGATCAAGTGGCTATCATGCACTGATCACTTGGCTGATCATACACTGATCTCGTGCCTGGTCATGCACAGATTACATGACTGAACATGCTCTGATCACGTGATTGACCATGCACTGGTCACGTGGCTATCATGCACTACTCACGTGGTTGACCATGCAATGATCATGTAGCTACCATGTACCGGTCACGTGACTGATAATACACCCATTAGGGGACGGATCATGCACTGATCACGTGGCTATCATGCACTGTTCACGTGGCTAATCATACACTTATCACCTGCCTGGTCATGCACAGATCACGTGACTAATCATGAACTGATCACGTAGCTATCATGTACTGATCACCTGGCTGATCATGCACTGATCACGTGGCTATTGCACTGTTCACGTGGCTATCATGCACTGATCACGTGGCTGATCATGCACTGATACCGTGACTGATCATGCACTGATCACATGACTATCATGTAGTGATCACGTGACTTAATGGCGCTGATCACGTGACTGATCATGCACTGATCACTTGGCTTATCATGCATTGATCATGTGGCTGATCATGTGCTGATCATGTTTGGTGTCATACACTGATCATGTGCCTCTGGAGGCAATGAACAAAGAGCTGAGTAGGCAGGAATCAGTCAGCAGGCAATAATCATGGAACTCAGCTGGAAGGAATCATGCTGCTCAGCTGGCAATAATCAAGTAGATGAGCAGGCAGGAAATACGCAGCACAGCTGGCAATTGTCAAGCAGTGACAGGCAGGAATCGTGCAGCTCAGCTGGCAGTTGTCAAGCAGATGAGCAGACAGTAATCACGCAGCTCAGCAGGCCCTGATCACGTGACTGAGTATGCACTGATCACGTGGCTCATGCACTGATCACGTGATTGCGCATGCACTGATCACGTAACTGTATGCAATGATCACGTGGCTTTCATGCACTGATGACGTGGCTGATCATGAACTGATCATGTGACTGATCTTGCACTGATCACGTAGCTATCTTGCACTGATCACTTGGCTGATCATACACTCATCAAGGGACTGATCGTGCACTAATCTCGGCGTTATCATGCATTGATTACATGACTCCACATGCACTGATCACGTGGATGATCATACTCTTCTCAGGTAACTGATCATGTGCACATCAGGTGGCTATCATGCACTGCACAGGTGGCTGGTCATGCAATGATCACTTAGCTACCATACTGGTCACGTGACTGATCATGCACAGATCACGTAAATGATCATGCACTGTTCACGTGACTGATCATGTACTGATCACGTGACTGATCATGCACTGATCACGTGACTGATCATGCACTGATCACATGGCTATCATGCACTGCTTACGTGGCTGATCATACAATGTTCACATAGTTAACATGTAC
Source organism: Bos javanicus (assembly GCF_032452875.1). Lineage (NCBI taxonomy): Eukaryota > Metazoa > Chordata > Mammalia > Artiodactyla > Bovidae > Bos > Bos javanicus. The sequence goes on along the minus strand of NW_026893647.1, from coordinate 419,242 downwards.
TGGTCACGTGACTGATCTTGCACTGATCACGTAATTGATCATGCACTGATCACGTGGCTGATCATCCACTGATCACGTGACTGATCATGCACTGGTCACGTGACTGATCATGCACAGATCACGTAAATGATCATGCACTGTTCACGTGACTGATCATGTACTGATCACGTGACTGATCATGCACTGATCACGTGCCTGGTCATACACTGATCACGTGCCTGGTCATGCACAGATCACGTGACTACTCATGAAGTGATCACTTGGCAATCATGCACTGATCACGTGGATATCATGCACTGATCACGTGGCTGATCACACATGTATCACGTGACTGATCATGCACTGATTACGTGGCTATTATGCACTGATCACCTGGCTATCATGCACTGATCACGTGGCTGATCATGCAATGGTCACGTACCTATCATATACTGGTCACGTGGCTGATCATGCACTGATCACGTGACTGATCATTCACTGATAACGTGGCTGATCATGCACTGATCACGTGACTAATCATGCACTGATCACTTGGCTTATCATGCATTGATCATGTGGCTGATCATGTGCTGATCATGTTTGGTGTCACACACTGATCATGTGCCTCTGGAGGCAATGAACAAGGAGCTGAGTAGGCAGGAATCAGTCAGCAGGCAATAATCATGGAACTCAGCTGGAAGGAATCATGCTGCTCAGCTGGCAATAATCAAGTAGATGAGCAGGCAGGAAATACGCAGCACAGGTGGCAATTGTCAAGGAGATGACAGGCAGAAATCGTGCAGTTCAGCTTGCAATTGTCAACAGATGAGCAGACAGTAATCATGCAGCTCAGCAGGCCCTGATCACGTGACTGAGCATGCACTGTTCACGTGTCTGATCACACACCTATCACGTGACTGATCATGCACTGATCACGTCTATATCATGCACTGATCACGCGGCTATCATGCACAGCTCACGTGGCTGATCATGCAGTGATCACGTAGCTACCATATACTGGTCACGTGAGTGATCATACACTGATCAGGTGACTTATCATGCACTGTTCACGTGCCTAATCATGCACTGATCACGTGACTGATCATGCACTGATCTCGTGGCTATCATGCACGGCTCACGTGGCTGATCATGCAATGATCACCTAGCTACCATATACTGGTCACGTGACTGATCATGCACTGATCACGTAATTGATCATGCACTGATCATGTGGCTGATCATGCACTGATCACGTGGCTGATCATCCACTGATCTCGTGACTGATCATGCACTGATCACGTGGCTATCATGCACTGATCACTTGGCTGGTCATACTCTGATCACGTGCCTGGTCATGCACATATTACATGACTGATCATGCACTGATCACCTGACTGATCATGCACTGATCACCTGGCTATCATGCACTACTCACGTGGCTGGTCATGCAATGATCATGTAGCTACTGTGTACCGGTCACGTGACTGATCATACAACCATCAGGTGACGGATCATGCACTGATCACGTGGCTGATCATACACTGATCACCTGCCTGGTCATGCACAAATTACGTGACTAATCATGAACTGATCACGTAGCTATCATGCACTGATCACCTGGCTGATCATGCACTGATCACGTGGCTATCATGCAATGATCACGTGGCTATCATGCACTGATCACGTGGCTGATCATGCACTGATACCGTGACTGAGCATGGACTGATCACATGACTATCATGGAGTGATCACGTGACTTAATGGCGCTGATCATGTGACTGATCATGCGCTGATCATGTTTGCTATCATACACTGATCATGTGCCTCTGGAGGCAATAAACAAAGAGCTGAGTAGGCACGAATCAAACAGTGAGCAGGCAATACTCATGGAACTCAGCTGTGAGGAATCATGCTGCTCAGCTGGCAATAATCAAGCAGCTGAGCAGGCAGGAATTACGCAGCACAGCTGGCAATTGTCAAGCAGATGACAGGCAGGAATCGTGCAGCTCAGCTGGCAATTGTCAAGCAGATGAGCAGACAGTAATCACGCAGCTCAGCAGGCCCTGATGACGTGACTGAGCATGCACTGTTCACGTGGCAGATCATACACTGATCACGTGATTGATCATGCACTGATCACTTGGACATCATGCACTGATCACGTGGCTGATCATACACTGTTCACGTGTCTGACCATGCACTGATCACGTGGCTGATCATACACTGTTCATGTAACTGATCATGCACTGATCACGTGGCTATCATGCACTGATCACGTGGCTGAACATGCACTGTTCACATGGCAGATCACACATCTGTCACGTGACTGATCATGCACTTATCACGTGGCACTCATGCACTGATCACGTGGCTGATCATACTCTGCTCACGTAACTGATCATGCACACATCACTAGGCTATCAGGCACTGCTCACATGGCCCGTCATGGAATGATCACTTAGCTACCATATACTGGTCACGTGATTGATCATGCACAGATCACGTAAATGATCATGAACTGTTCACGTGACTGATCATGTACTGATCAATTGACTGATCATGCACTGATCACGTGTCTATCATGCTCTGCTCACGTGGCTGATCATGCAATGATCACGTAGCAACCATGTACTGGTCACGTGACTGATCATGCACTGATCAAGTAATTGATCCTGCACTGATCACGTGGCTCATCATGCACTGATCACGTGGCTGATCACACATGTATCACGTGACTGATCATGCACTTATTACGTGGCTATCATGCATTGATCACATGGCTATCATGTGCTGATATCATGCACTGATCACGTGGCTGATCTCACATGTATCACGTGACTGATCATGCACTTATTACGTGGCTATCATGCATTGATCACTTGGCTATAATGCGCTGATATCATGCACTGATCACGTGGCTGATCTCACATGTATCACGTGACTGATCATGCACTGATCACGTGACTATCATGCACTGATCACGTGGCTATCATGCACTGATCACGTGGCTGATCATGGAATGATCACGTAGCTACAATGTACTGGTCACGTGACTGATAATGCACTGATCACCTAATTGATCCTGCCATGATCACGTGGCTCATCACGCACTGATCACGGGACTGATCACACACGTATCACGTGACTGTTCATGTACACATCACGTGACTAATCATGAAGTGACCACGTGGGTATCCTGCACTGATCACGTGGCTGATCACACACGTATCACGTGACTGATCCTGCACTGATCACGTGACTGATCATGCACTTATCACGTGGCTATCATGCACTGATCACGTGGCGGATCATGCAATGATCACGCAGCTACCATGTACTGGTCACATGACTGATCATGCACTGATCACGTAATTGATCATGCACTGATCACCTGGCTTATCATGCATTGATCATGTGACTGTTCATGTGCTGATCATTTTTGGTGTCACACACTGATCATGTGCCTCTGGAGGCAATGAACATAGAGCTGAGTAGGCAGGAGTCAGTCAGCAGGCTATAATCATGGAAATCAACTCTAAGAAATCATGCTGCTCAGCTGGCAATAATCAAGTAGATGAGCAGGCAGGAATTACACAGCACAGGTGCCAATTGTCAAGGAGATGACAGGCAGGAATTGTGCAGCTCAGCTGGCAATTGTCAAGCAGATGAGCAGACAGTAATCACGCAGCTCAGCAGGCCCTGATCACGTGACTGAGTATGCACTGATCACGTGCCTCATGCACTGACCACGTGATTGCGCATGCACTGATCACGTAATTGTATGCAATGATCACGTGGCTATCATCCACTGATGACGTGGCTGAGCATGCACTGATCATGTGACTGATCTTGCACTGATCACGTAGCTATCTTGCACTGATCACTTGGCTGATCATACACTCAACTCGGGACTGATCATGCACTGATCATGGTGCTATCATGCACTGATCACGTGGATATCATGCACTGATCACTTGGCTATCATGCACTGACATCATGCACTGATCACGTGGCTGATCACACACGTGTCACGTGACTGAGCATGTACAGATCACGTGACTAATCATGAAGTGATCACATGGCTATCCTGCACTGATCACGTGGATATCATGCACTGATCACGTGGCTGATCACACACGTATCACGTGACTTATTATTCACTGATCACGTGGCTATCATGCACTGATCACGTGGCTATCATGCACTGATCACGTGGCTGATCATGCAATGATAACCTAGCTACCATGTACTGGTCACATGACTGATCATGCACTGATCACGTAATTGATCATGCACTGATCACGTGACGGATCATGCACTGATCACGTGGCTGATCATGCACTGATCACGTGACGGATCATGCACTGATCACGTGGCTGATCATGCACTGATCACGTGACGGATCATGCACTGATCACGTGGCAGATCACGCAATGATCACCCAGCTACCATGTACTGGTCACATGATTGATCATATACTGTTCACGTAATTGATCATGCACTCATCACGTGGCTGATCATGCACTGATCACGTGACTGATCATGCACTGATCACCTGGCTTTCATGCATTGATCATGTGACTGATCATGTGCTGATCATGTTTGGTGTCATACACTGATCATGTGCCTTTGGAGGCAATGAACAAAGAGCTGAGTAGGCAGGAATCAGTCAGCAGGCAATAATCATGGAACTCAGCTGGAAGGAATCATGCCTCTCAGCTGGCAATAATCAAGTAGATGAGCAGGCAGGAATTACGCAGCACAGGTGGCAATTGTCAAGGAGATGACTGGCAGGAATCGTGCAGCTCAGCTGGCAATTGTCAAGCAGATGAGCAGACAGTAATCACGCAGCTCAGCAGGCCCTGATCACGTGACTGAGCATGCACTGTTCACGTGGCTGATTACACACCTATCACGTGACTGATCATGCACTGATCACGTGGCTCTCATGCACTGATCACGTGATTGCACATGCACTGATCACGTAATTGTATGCACTAATCACGTTGCTATCATGCACTGTTGACGTGGCTGATCATGCACTGATCATGTGACTGATCATGCACTGATCACGTAGCTATCTTGCACTGATCACTTGACTGATCATACACTCATCATGGGACTGATCATGCACTGATCACGGCGCTATCATGCATTGATTACATGACTCCACATGCACTGATGATGTGAATGATCATGCACTGATCACGTGACTGACCATGCACTGATCACGTGACTGATCATGCACTGATCACGTGGCTATCATGCACTGATCACGTGGCTATCATGCACTGATCACGTGACTGATCATGCACTGATCAAGTAATTGATCCTGCACTGATCACGTGGCTCATCATGCACTGATCACGTGGCTAATCACACATGTATCACGTGACTGATCATGCACTGATCACGTGGCTCTCATGCACTGATCACGTGGCTGTCATGCACTGATATCATGCACTGATCACGTGGCTGATCACACACATATCACGTGACTGATCATGCACTGATCACGTGACTACCATGCACTGATCACGTGGCTATCATGCACTGATCACGTGGCTGATCATGCAATGATCACGTAGCTACCATGTACTGGTCACGTGACTGATCATGCACTGATCACGTAATTGATTCTGCACTGATCACGTGGCTCATCACGCACTGATCACGTGGCTGATCACACACGTGTCATGTGACTGATCATGTACAGATCACGTGACTAATCATGAAGTGATCATGTGGCTATCCTTCACTGATCACGTGAATATCATGCACTGATCACGTGGCTGATCACACACGTATCACGTGACTGATCATGCACTGATCACGTGGCTATCATGCACTGATCACGTGGCTACCATGCACTGATCACGTGGCTGATCCTGCAATGATCACCTAGCTACCATGTACTGGTCACGTGACTCATCATGCACTGATCACCTGGCTTATCATGCATTGATCATGTGACTGATCATGTGCTGATCATGTTTGGTGTCATACACTGATCATGTGCCTCTGGAGGCAATGAACAAAGAGCTGAGTAGGCAGGAATCATTCAGCAGGCAATAATCATGGAACTCAGGTGTGAGGAATCATGCTTCTCAGCTGGCAATAATCAAGCAGATGAGCAGACAGTAATCACGCAGCTCAGCAGGCCCTGATCACATGACTGAGCATGCACTGTTCACCTGGCTGATCACACACCTATCACGTGACTGATCATGCACTGATCACGTGGCTCTCATGCACTTATCACGTGATTGCGGATGCACTGATCACGTAATTGTATGCACTGATCACGTGGCTATCATGTACTGATGACGTAGCTGATCATGCACTGATCATGTGACTGATCATGCACTGATCACGTAGCTATCTTGCACTGATCACTTTGCTGATCATACACTCATCTCGGGACTGATCATACACTGATCATGGCGCTATCAGGCACTGATCACGTGGATATCATGCACTCATCATGTGGCTGATCACACATGTATCACGTGACTGATCATGCACTGATCACGTGGCTATCCTGCACTGATCACGTGGCTGCTAATACACTGATCACGTGCCTGGTCAGGCACAGATCACGTGACTACTCATGAAGTGATCACGTGGCTATCATGCACTGATCACGTGGCTATCATACACTGATCACGTGGCTGATCATACACTCATCACGGGACTGATCGTGCACTGATCACGGCGCTATCATGCATTGATTACATGACTCCACATGCACTGATAACGTGGTTGATCATACACTGATTACGTGACTGATCATGCACTGATCACGTGACTCATCATGCACTGATCACGTGACTGATCATGCACTGATCAGTTGGCTATCATGCACTGATTACTTGGCTGATCATTCACTGATCACGTGACTGATAATGCACTGATCATCTGGCTATCATGCACTCATTATCTGGCTATCGTGCACTGATCACGTGGTTGATCATACACTCATCACGGGACTGATCGTGCACTGATCACGGCGCTATCATGCATTGATTACATGACTCCACATGCACTGATCACGTGGTTGATCATACACTGATCACGAGACTGATCATGCACTGATCACGTCTATATCATGCACTGATCACATGACTGCCCATGCACTGATTACGTGGATGATCATACACTGATCATGTGATAGATCATGCAGTGATCACGTGGCTATCATGCACTGATCAATTGGTTGATCATACTCTGCTCCCGAAACAGATCATGCACTGATCACGTGGCTATCATGCACTGCTCCCGTGGCTGAACTGGCAATGATCACGTAGCTACCATGTACTGGTCTTGTGAGTGATCATGCACTGATCACGTAATTGATCATGCACTGATCAGGAGACTTATCATGCACTGTTCACGTGACTGATCATGCACTGATCACGTGACTGATCATGCACTGATCTCGTGGCTATAATGCACGGCTCACGTGGCTGATCATGCAATGATCACCTAGCTACCATGTACTGGTCACGTGACTGATCATGCACTGATCACGTAATTGATCATGCACTGATCATGTGGCTGATCAGGCACTGATCACGTGGCTGATCATCCACTGATCACGTGACTGATCATGCACTGATCACCTGGCTGATCATGCACTGATCACGTGGCTATCATGCAATGATCACGTGGCTATCATGCACTGATCACGTGGCTGATCATGCACTGATACCGTGACTGAGCATGCACTGATCACATGACTATCATGTAGTGATCACGTGACTTAATGGCGCTGATCATGTGACTGATCATGCGCTGATCATGTTTGCTATCATACACTGATCATGTGCCTCTGGAGGCAATAAAAAAAAGGCTGAGTAGGCACGAATCAAACAGTCAGCAGGCAATACTCATGGAACTCAGCTGTGAGGAATCATGCTGCTCAGCTGGCAATAATCAAGAAGCTGAGCAGGCAGGCATTACGCAGCACAGCTGGCAATTGTCAAGCAGATGACAGGCAGGAATCGTGCAGCTCAGCTGGCAATTGTCAAGCAGATGAGCAGACAGTAATCACGCAGCTCAGCAGGCCCTGATCACGTGGCTGAACATGCACTGTTCACGTGGCTGATCACACACCTGTCACGTGACTGATCATGCACTGATCACGTGGCACTCATGCACTGATCACGTGGCTGATCATACTCTGCTCACGAAACTGATCATGCACACATCACGTGGCTATCATGCACTGCTCAAGTGGCCCGTCATGGAATGATCACGTAGCTACCATATACTGGTCACGTGACTGATCATGCACAGATCACGTAAATGAACATGCACTGATCACGTGGCTGATAACACATGTATCACGTGACTGATCATGCACTGATCACGTGGCTATCATGCACTGATCACGTGGCTGATCATGGAATGATCACGTAGCTACAATGTACTGGTCACGTGACTGATCATGCACTGATCACCTAATTGATCCTGCCCTGATCACGTGGCTCATCACGCACTGATCACGTGGCTGATCACACACGTATCACGTGACTGTTCATGTAAACATCACGTGACTAATCATGAAGTGAGCACGTGGCTATTCTGCACTGATCACGTGGACATCATGCACTGATCACGTGGCTGATCACACGCGTATCACGTGACTGATCATGCACTGATCACGTGGCTATCATGCACTGATCACGTGGCTATCATGCACTGATCACGTGGATGATCCTGCAATGATCACCTAGCTACCATGTACTGGTAACATGACTGATCATGCATTGATCACTTAATTGATCATGCATTGATCACGTGGCTGATCGTGCACTGATCACGTGACTGATCATGCACTGATCACGTGACTGATCATGCACTGATCACGTGGCTATCATGCACTGCTCACGTGGCTGATCATGCAATGATCACGCAGCTGATCACGTAATTGATTATGCACTGATCACCTGGCTTATCATGCATTGATCATGTGACTGATCATGTGCTGATCATTTTTGGTGTCACACACTGATCATGTGCCTCTGGAGGCAATGAACATAGAGCTGAGTAGGCAGGAGTCAGTCAGCAGGCTATAATCATGGAACTCAACTCTAGGAAATCATGCTGCTCAGCTGGCAATCATCAAGTAGATGAGCAGGCAGGAATTACACAGCACAGGTGGCAATTGTCAAGGAGATGACAGGCAGGAATCGTGCAGCTCAGCTGGCAATTGTCAAGCAGATGAGCAGACAGTAATCACGCAGCTCAGCAGGCCTTAATCACGTGACTGAGTATGCACTGATCACGTGGCTCATGCACTGATCACGTGATTGCGCATGCACTGATCAAGTAATTGTATGCACTGATCACGTGGCTATCATGCACTGATCACGTGGCTGAACATGCACTGTTCATGTGGCTGATCACACACCTGTCACGTGACTGATCATTCACTGATCATGTGGCACTCATGCACTGATCACGTGGCTGATCATACTCTGCTCACGAAACTGATCATGCACACATCACGTGGCTATCATGCACTGCTCAAGTGGCCCGTCATGGAATGATCACGTAGCTACCATATACTGGTCACGTGACTGATCATGCACAGATCACGTAAATGAACATGCACTGTTCACGTGACTGATCATGTACTGATCACGTGACTGATCATGCACTGTTCACGTGACTGATCATGCACTGATCACGTGGCTATCATGCACTGATCACGTGGGTGATCATACAATGATCACGTGCCTGGTCATGCACAGATCATGAGATTACTCATGAAGTGATCACGTGGCTATCTTGCACTGATCACGTGGATATCATGCACTGATCACGTGGCTGATAACACATGTATCACGTGACTGATCATGCACTGATCACGTGGCTATCATGCACTGATCACGTGGCTGATCATGGAATGATCACGTAACTACAATGTACTGGCACGTGACTGATCATGCACTGATCACCTAATTGATCCTGCCCTGATCACGTGGCTCATCACGCACTGAACACGTGGCTGATCACACACGTATCACGTGACTGTTCATGTAAACATCACGTGACTAATCATGAAGTGAGCACGTGGCTATTCTGCACTGATCACGTGGACATCATGCACTGATCACGTGGCTGATCACACGCGTATCACGTGACTGATCATGCACTGATCACGTGGCTATCATGCACTGATCACCTGGCTATTCTGCACTGATCACGTGGATGATCCTGCAATGATCACCTAGCTACCATGTACTGGTAACGTGACTGAATATGCATTGATCACTTAATTGATCATGCATTGATCACGTGGCTGATCCTGCACAGATCATGTGACTGCTCATGCACTGATCACGTGACTGATCATGCACTGATCACTTGGCTGGTCATACTCTGATCACGTGCCTGGTCATGCACAGATTACATGACTGATCATACACTTATCACGTGACTGATAATGCACTGATCACCTGGCTATCATGCACTACTCACGTGGCTGATCATGCAATGATCATGTAGCTACCATGTACCGGTCACGTGACTCATCATACAACCATCTGGTGAGGATCATGCACTGATCACGTGGCTGATCATACACTGATCACGTGCCTGGTCATGCACAAATCATGTGACTAATCATGAACTGATCACCTAGTTATCATGCACTGATCACTTGGCTGATCATGCACTGATCACGTGGCTATCATGCAATGATCACGTGGCTATCATGCACTGATCACGTGGCTGATCATGCACTGATTCCGTAACTGAGCATGGACTGATCACATGACTATCATGTAGTGATCCCGTGACTTAATGGCGCTGATCATGTGACTGATCATGCGCTGATCATGTTTGCTATCATACACTGATCATGTGCCTCTGGAGGCAATAAACAAAGAGCTGAGTAGGCACGAATCAAACAGTCAGCAGGCAATACTCATGGAACTCAGCTGTGAGGAATTACGCAGCACAGCTGGCAATTGTCAAGCAGATGACAGGCAGGAATCGTGCAGCTAAGCTGGCAATTGTCAAGCAGATGAACAGACAGTAATCACGCAGCTCAGCAGGCCCTGATGACGTGACTGAGCATGCACTGTTCACGTGGCAGATCATACACTGATCACATGATTGATCATGCACTGATTACTTGGACATCATGCACTGATCACGTTGCTGATCATACACTGTTCACCTGTCTGACCATGCACTGATCACGTGGCTGATCATACACTGCTCACGTAACTGATCATGCACTGATCACGTGGCTATCATGCACTGATCACGTGACTGAGCATGCACTGTTCACGTGGCTGATCACACATCTATCACATGACTGATCATGCACATATCACATGGCTCTCATACACTGATCACGTGATTGCGCATGCACTGATCACTTAATTGTATGCACTGATAACGTGGCTATCATGCACTGATGACGTGGTTGATCATGCACAGATCATGTGACTGATCATGCACTGATCACGTAGCTATCTTGCACTGATCACTTGGCTGATCATACACTCATCCCGGGACTGATCATGCACTGATCACGGTGCTATCATGCATTGATTACATGACTCCACATGCACGGATCACGTGGATGATCATACACTGATCACGTGAATGATCATGCACTGATCACGTGACTGATCATGCACTGATCACGTGACTGATCATGCACTGATCAGTTGGCTATAATGCACTGATTACTTGGCTGATCATACACTGATGACGTGACTGATAATGCACTGATCATTTGCTATCATGCACTCATTACCTGGATATCGTGCACTGATCACGTGGTTGATCATACACTGATCACGAGACTTATCATGCACTGATCACGTCTATATCATGCACTGAGCACGTGGCTATCATGCACTGCTCACGTGGTTGATCATACAATGATCACGTAGCTACCATGTACTGGTCACGTGAGTGATCATGCACTGATCACGTAATTGATCATGCACTGATCAGGTGACTTATCATGCACTGTTCACGTGACTGATCATGCACTGATCACGTGACTGATCATGCACTGATCTCGTGGCTATCATGCACGGCTCACGTGGCTGATCATGCAATGTTCACCTAGCTACCATATACTGGTCACGTGACTGATCATGCACTGATCACGTAATTGATCATGCACTGATCATGTGGCTGATCATGCACTGATCACGTGGCTGATCATCCACTGATCACGTGACTGATCATGCACTGATCTCGTGACTGATCATGCACTGATCACGTGGCTATCATGCACTGATCACTTGGCTGGTCATACTCTGATCACGTGCCTGGTCATGCACAGATTACATGACTGATCATACACTTATCACGTGACTGATAATGCACTGATCACCTGGCTATCATGCACTACTCACGTGGCTGATCATGCAATGATCATGTAGCTACCATGTACCGGTCACGTGACTCATCATACAACCATCAGGTGAGGATCATGCACTGATCACGTGGCTGATCATACACTGATCACGTGCCTGGTCATGCACAAATCATGTGACTAATCATGAACTGATCACCTAGTTATCATGCACTGATCACTTGGCTGATCATGCACTGATCACGTGGCTATCATGCAATGATCACGTGGCTATCATGCACTGATCACGTGGCTGATCATGCACTGATTCCGTAACTGAGCATGGACTGATCACATGACTATCATGTAGTGATCCCGTGACTTAATGGCGCTGATCATGTGACTGATCATGCGCTGATCATGTTTGCTATCATACACTGATCATGTGCCTCTGGAGGCAATAAACAAAGAGCTGAGTAGGCACGAATCAAACAGTCAGCAGGCAATACTCATGGAACTCAGCTGTGAGGAATTACGCAGCACAGCTGGCAATTGTCAAGCAGATGACAGGCAGGAATCGTGCAGCTAAGCTGGCAATTGTCAAGCAGATGAACAGACAGTAATCACGCAGCTCAGCAGGCCCTGATGACGTGACTGAGCATGCACTGTTCACGTGGCAGATCATACACTGATCACATGATTGATCATGCACTGATTACTTGGACATCATGCACTGATCACGTTGCTGATCATACACTGTTCACCTGTCTGACCATGCACTGATCACGTGGCTGATCATACACTGCTCACGTAACTGATCATGCACTGATCACGTGGCTATCATGCACTGATCACGTGACTGATCATGCACTGTTCACGTGGCTGATCACACATCTATCACATGACTGATCATGCACATATCACATGGCTCTCATACACTGATCACGTGATTGCGCATGCACTGATCACTTAATTGTATGCACTGATAACCTGGCTATCATGCACTGATGACGTGGTTGATCATGCACAGATCATGTGACTGATCATGCACTGATCACGTAGCTATCTTGCACTGATCACTTGGCTGATCATACACTCATCACGGGACTGATAATGCACTGATCACGGTGCTATCATGCATTGATAACATGACTCCACATGCACTGATCACCTGGATGATCATACACTGATCACGTGACTGATCATACACTGATCACGTGACTGATCATGAACTGATCACGTGACTGATCATGCACTGATCAGTTGGCTATAATGCACTGATTACTTGGCTGATCATACACTGATGACGTGACTGATAATGCACTGATCATCTTGCTATCATGCACTCATTACCTGGATATCGTGCACTGATCACGTGGTTGATCATACACTGATCACGAAACTTATCATGCACTGATCACGTCTATATCATGCACTGATCACGTGGCTATCATGCACTACTCACGTGGCTTATCATGCAATGATCACGTAGCTACCATGTACTGGTCACGTGAGTGATCATGCACTGATCACGTAATTGATCATGCACTGATCAGGTGACTTATCATGCACTGTTCACGTGACTGATCATGCACTGATCACGTGACTGATCATGCACTGATCTCGTGACTGATCATGCACTGATCACGTGGCTATCATGCACTGATAACTTGGCTGGTCATACACTGATCACGTGCCTGGGCATGCACAGATTACATGAATGATCATGCACTGATCACGTGACTGATCATGCACTGATCACCTGGCTATCATGCACTACTCACGTGGCTGATCATGCAATGATCATGTAGCTACCATGTACCGGTCACGTGACTCATCATACAACCATTAGGTGACGGATCATGCACTGATCACATGGCTGATCATACAGTGATCACATGCCTGGTCATGCACATATCATGTGACTAATCATGAACTGATCACGTAGCAATCATGCACTGATCACCTGGCTGATCATGCACTTATCACGTGGCTGATCATGCAATGATCACGTAGCTACCATGTACTGGTCACGTGACTGATCATGCACTGATCACGTAATTGATCATGCACTGATCACGTGGCTGATCATGCATTGATCACGTGGTTGATCATACACTGATCACGTGGCTGATCACACACCTATCACGTGACTGATCATGCACATATCACGTGGCTCTCATGCACTGATCATGTGATTGCGCATGCACTGTGTACTTAATTGTTTGCACTGATAATGTGGCTATCATGCACTGATGACGTGGCTGATCATGCACAGATCATGTGCCTGATTATGCACTGATCACGTAGCTATTTTGCATTGATCACTTGGGTGATCATACACTCATCACGGGACTGATCATGCACTGATCACGGCGCTATCATGCATTGATTACATGACTCTACATGCACTGATAACGTGGTTGATCATACACTGATCACGTGACTGATCATGCACTGATCACGTGACTCATCATGCACTGATCACGTGACTGATCATGCACTGATCAGTTGGCTATCATGCACTGATTACTTGGCTGATCATTCACTGATCACGTGACTGATAATGCACTGATCATCTGGCTATCATGCACTCATTACCTGGCTATCGTGCACTGATCACGTGGTTGATAATACACTGATCACGAGACTGATCATGCACTGATCACGTCTATATCATGCACTGATCACATGACTGCTCATGCACTGATTACGTGGATGATCATACACTGATCATGTGATAGATCATGCAGTGATCACGTGGCTATCATGCACTGATCAATTGGTTGATCATACTCTGCTCCCGAAACAGATCATGCACTGATCACGTGGCTATCATGCACTACTCACGTAACTGATCATACACTGATCACGTGATTGATCATGCACTGCTCACGTGGCTATCATGCACTGATGACGTGGCTGATCATGCACTGATCACGTAGGTATCTTGCACGGATCCCTTGGCTGATCATACACTCATCACGGGACTGATCGTGCACTGATCATGGAAGTATCATGCATTGTCTATATGACTCCACATGCACTGATCACGTGGATGATCATGCACTGATCACGTGACTGACCATGCACTGATCACGTGGCTGATCATGCACTGATCACCTAATTGATCATGCATTGATCATTTGGCTGATCATGCACTGATCACGTGGCTGATCATACACTGATCACGTGGCTGATCATGCACTGATCACGTGACTGATCATGCACTGATCACGTGGCTATCATGCACTGATCACTTGGCTGGTCATACACTGATCACATGACTGATCATGCACTGTTCACGTGACTGATCATGTATTGATCACGTGACTGATCATGCACTGATCACGTAATTGATCATGCACTATTCACGTGGCTGATCATGCAATGATCACGTGACTGACCATGCACTGATCACGTGACGGATCATCCAATGATCAGTTAGCTATCATGCACTGATTACTTGGCTGATTATACACTGATCACGTGACTGATAATGCACTGATCATCTGGCTATCATGCACTCATTACCTGGCTATCGTGCACTGATCACGTGGTTGATCATACACTGATCACGAGACTGATCATGCACTGATCACGTCTATATCATGCACTGATCACATGACTGCCCATGCACTGATCACCCGAATTATCATAAATTGATCTTGTGAGAGTTCGTGCAGTGATCACGTGTCTATCATGCACTGCTCATGCGGCTGTTCATGCAATGAACACGTAGCTACCATGTACTGGTCACGTGAGTGATCATGCACTGATCACGTAATTGATCATGCACTGATCAGGTGACTTATCATGCACTGTTCACGTGAGTGATCATGCACTGATCACGTGACTGATCATGCACTGATCTCGTGGCTAACATGCACGGCTCATGTGGCTGATCATGCAATGATCACCTAGCTACCATGTACTGGTCACGTGAGTGATCATGCTCTGATCATGTAATTGATCATGCACTGATCACGGGACTGATCATGCACTGATCACTTGACTGGTCATGCACTGCTCACGTGGCTGATCATGCAATGATCACGTAGCTACCATGTACTGGTCACGTGAGAGATCATGCACTGATCACGTAATTGATCATGCACTGATCAGGTGACTTATCATGCACTGTTCACGTGAGTGATCATGCACTGATCACGTGACTGATCATGCACCGATCTCGTGGCTATCATGCACGGCTCATGTGGCTGATCATGCAATGATCACCTAGCTACAATATACTGGTCACGTGACTGATCATGCACTGATTACGTGACTGATCATGCATAGATCACGTGACTGATCATGCACAGATCACGTGACTGATCATGCACTGATCACGTGGCTATCATGCACTGCTCACGTGGCTGATCATGCAATGATCACGCAGCTACCATGTACTGGTCACATGACTGATCATGCACTGATCACATAATTGATCATGCACTGATCACCTGGCGTATCATGCATTGATTATGTGACTGATCATGTGCTGATCACGTTTGGTGTCACACACTGATCCTGTGCCTCTGGAGTCAATGAACATAGAGCTGAGTAGGCAGGAATCAGACAGCAGGCTATAATCATGGAACTCAACTCTGAGAAATCATGCTGCTCAGCTGGCAATAATCAAGTAGATGAGCAGGCAGGAATTATGCAGCACAGGTAGCAATTGTCAAGGAGATGACAGGCTGGAATCGTGCAGCTCAGCTGGAAATTGTCAAGCAGATGAGCAGACAGTAATCACGCAGCTCAGCAGGCCCTGATCACGTGACTGAGAATGCACTGTTCACCTGGCTGATCACACACCTATCACATGACTGATCATGCACTGATCATGTGACTGATCATGCACTGATCAAGTGTCTATTATGCACTGATCACTTGGCTGGACATACACTGATCACGTGCCGGGTCATGCACTGATCACGTGGCTGATCATGCACTGATCTTGTGTCTGATCATGCACTGATCACGTGGCTATCATGCACTGCTCACGTGGCTGATCATGCGATGATCACGCATCTACCATGTACTGGTCACATGACTGATCATGCACTGATCACGTGACTGATCATACAGTGATCAGGTGGCTATCATGCACTACTCACGTGGCTGATCATGCAATGATCATGTAGCTACCATGTACAGGTCACGTGAATGATCATACACCCATCAGGTGACTGATCATGCACTGATCACGTGGCTATCATGCACTGATCACGAGACGGATCATGCACTGATCACGTCATTATCATGCACTGATTACATGACTGCCCATGCACTGATCACGTGGGTGATTATACACTAATCATGTGACAGATCGTGCACTGATCACGTGGCTGATCATGCACTGATACCCTGACTGAGCATGGACTGATCACATGACTATCATGTAGTGATCACGTGACTTAATGGCGCTGATCATGTGACTGATCATGCGCTGATCATGTTTGCTATCAGACACTGATCATGTGCCTCTGGAGGCAATAAACAAAGAGCTGAGTAGGCACGAATCAAACAGTCAGCAGGCAATAATCATGGAACTCAGCTGTGAGGAATCATGCTGCTCAGCTGGCAATAATCAAGCAGCTGAGCAGGCAGGAATTACACAGCACAGCTGGCAATTGTCAAGCAGATGACAGGCAGGAATCGTGCAGCTCACCTAGCAATTGTCAAGCAGATGAGCAGACAGTAATCACGCAGCTCAGCAGGCCCTGATCACGTGACTGAGCATGCACTGTTCACGTGGCTGATCATACACTGTTCACGTGTCTGACCATGCACTGATCACCTGGCTGATCATACACTGCTCACGTAACTGATCAAGCACTGATCACGTGGCTATAATACACTGATCATGTGACTGAACATGCACTGTTCACGTGGCTGATCACACACTGTCACGTGACATATCATGCACTGATCACGTCGCACTCATGCACTGATCACGTGGCTGATCATACTCTGCTCACGTGGCTCGTCATGGAATGATCACGTAGCTACAATATACTGGTAACGTGACTGATTATGCAAAGATCTCATAAATGATCATGCACTGTTGATGTGACTGATCATGTACTGATCACGTGATTGATCATGCACTGATCACGTGGCTATCATGCTCTGCTCACGTGGCTGATCATGCAAGGATCACGTAGCAACCATGTACTGGTCACGTGACTGATCATGCACTGATCACGTAATTGATCCTGAACTGATCACGTGGCTCATCATGCACTGATTACGTGGCTGATCACACATGTATCTCGTGACTGATCATGCACTGATCACGTGGCTCTCATGCACTGATCACGTGGCTGTCATGCACTGAGCACGTGGATATCATGCACTGCTCACGTGGCTCGTCATGGAATGATCACGTAGCTACCATATACTGGTCACGTGACTGATCATGCACAGATCTCGTAAATGATCACGCACTGTTCACGTGACTGATCATGTACTGATCACGTGACTGATCATGCACTGATCACGTGGCTGATCATGCACTTATCACGTAATTGATCATGCACTTATAATTTGGCTGATCATGCACTGATCACGTGGCTGATCATGCACTGATCACGTGACTGATCATGCACTGATCACGTGACTGATCATGCACTGTTCACGTTGCTGATCACACACCTGTCACGTGACATATCATGCACTGATCACGTGGCACTCATGCACTGATCACGTGGCTGATCATACTCTGCTCAGGTGGCTCGTCATGGAATGATCACGTAGCTACCATATACTGGTCACGTGACTGATCATGCAAAGATCACGTAAATGATCATGCACTGTTGACGTGACTGATCATGTACTGATCACGTGACTGATCATGCACTGATACCGTGACTGAGCATGGACTGATCACATGACTATCATGTAGTGATCACGTGACTTAATGGCGCTGATCATGTGACTGATCAGGCGCTGATCATGTTTGCTATCATACACTGATCATGTGCCTCTGGAGGCAATAAACAAAGAGCTGAGTAGACACGAATCAAACAGTCAGCAAGCAATAATCATGGAACTCAGGTGTGAGGAATCATGCTGCTCAGCTGGCAATAATCAAGCAGCTGAGCAGGCAGGAATTACGCAGCACAGCTGGCAATTGTAAAGCAGATGACAGGCAGGAATCATGCAGCTCAGCTGGCAATTGTCAAGCAGATGAGCAGACAGTAATCACACAGCTCAGGAGGCCCAGATCACGTGACTGAGCATGCACTGTTCACGTGGCTGATCATACACTGATCACGTGATTGATCATGCACTGATCACTTGGATATCATGCACTGATCACGTGGCTGATCATACACTGTTCACGTTTCTGACCATGCACTGCTCACGTGGCTGATCATACAATGCTCACGTAACTGATCATGCACTGATCACGTGGCTATCATGCACTGATCACTTGGCTGAACATGCAATGTTCACGTGGCTGATCACACACCTGTCACGTGACATATCATGCAATGATCACGTGGCACTCATGCACTGATCACCTGGCTGATCATACTCTGCTCTTGTAACTCATCATGCACACATCACGTGGCTATCCTGCACTGCTCACGTGGCTAGTCATGGAATGATCACGTAGCTACCATATACTGGTCACGTGACTGATCATGCACAGATCACGTAAATGATCACGCACTGTTTACGTGACTGATCATGTACTGATCACGTGACTGATCATGCACTGATCACGTGGCTGATCATGAACTGATCACGTAATTGATCATGCACTTATAATTTGGCTGATCATGCACTGATCACGTGGCTGATCATGCACTGATCATGTAATTGATCATGCACTTATAATTTGGCTCATCATGCACTGATCACGTGACTGATCATGCACAGATCACGTGGCTATCATGCACTGATCACTTGGCTGGTCATACACTGATCACATGACTGATCATGCACTGTTCACGTGACTGATCACACATGTATCACGTGACTGATCATGCACTGATCACGTGGCTCTCATGCACTGATCACGTGGGTGATCATACTCTGCTCACGTAACTGATCATGCACACATCAGGTGGCTATCATGGACTGCTCACGTGGCTCGTCATGGAATGACCACGTAGCTACCATATACTGGTCACGTGACTGATCATGCAAAGATCACGTCAATGATCATGCACTGTTCACGTGACTGATCGTGTACTGATCACGTCACTGATCATGCACTGATCACGTGGCTATCATGCTCTGTTCACGCGGCTGTTCATGCAATGATCACGTAGCAACCATGTACTGGTCACGTGACTGATCATGCACTGATCACGTCTATATCATGCACTGATCACATGACTGCCCATGCACTGATCACCCGGATGATCATAAACTGATTATGCGACAGATCATGCACTGATCACGTGGCTATCATGAACTGCTCACGCGGCTGTTCATGCAATGATCACGTAGCTACCATGTACTGGTCACGTGAGTGATCATGCACTGATCACGTAATTGATCATGCACTGATCACGTGGCTCATCATGCACTGATCACGTGGCTGATCACACATGTATCACGTGACTGATCATGCACTGATCACGTGGCTCTCATGCACTTATCACGTGGCTGTCATGCACTGATCACGTGGATATCATGCACTGGTCACGTGGCTGATCACACACGTATCACGTGACTGATCATGCACTGATCACGTGGTATCATGCACTGATCACGTGGCTTATCAGGCAATGATCATGTAGCTACCATGTACTGGTCACGTGACTGAACATGCTCTGATCACGTAATTGATCATGCACTGATCATGTGGCTGATCATGCACTGATCACGTGGCTGATCATACACTGATCACGTGACTGATCATGCACTGATCACGTGACTGATCATGCACTGATCACGTGGCTATCATGCACTGATCACTTGGCTGGACATACACTGTTCACGTGCCTGGTCATGCACTGATCACGTGGCTGATCATGCACTGATCACGTGACTTATCATGCACTGATCTCGTGTCTGATCATGCACTGAGCACGTGGCTATCATGCACTGCTCACGTGGCTGATCATGCGTTCATCACGCAGCTACCATGTACTGGTCACATGACTGATCATGCACTGATCACGTGACTGATCATGCAGTGATCACGTGGCTATCATGCACTACTCACGTGGCTGATCATGCAATGATCATGTAGCTACCATGTACAGGTCACGTGAATGATCATACACCCATCAGGTGACTGATCATGCACTGATCACGTGGCTATCATGCACTGATCACGAGACTGATCATGCACTGATCACGTCTATATCATGCACTGATCACATGACTGCCCATGCACTGATCACGTGGATGATTATACACTAATCATGTGACAGATCATGCACTGATCACGTGGCTGATCATGCACTGATACTGTGACTTAGCATGGACTGATCACATGACTATCATGTAGTGATCACGTGACTTAATGGCGCTGATCATGTGACTGATCATGCGCTGATCATGTTTGCTATCATACACTGATCATGTGCCTCTGGAAGCAATAAACAAAGAGCTGAGTAGGCACGAATCAAACAGTCAGCAGGCAATAATGATGGAACTCAGGTGTGAGGAATCATGCTGCTCAGCTGGCAATAATCAAGCAGATGAGCAGGCAGGAATTACGCAGCACAGGTGACAATTGTCAAGCAGATGACAGGCAGGAATCGTGCAGCTCAGCTGGCAATTGTCAAGCAGATGAGCAGACAGTAATCACGCAGCTCAGCAGGCCCTGATCACGTGGCTGAACATGCACTGTTCACGTGGCTGATCACACACCTATCACGTGACTGATCATGCACTGATCATGTGACTGATCATGCACTGATCACGTAGCTGATCTTGCACTGATCACTTGGCTATCATGCACTTATCATTTGGCTGGTCATACACTGATCATGTGCCTGGTCATGCACTGATCATGTGGCTGATCATGCACTGCTCACGTGTCTGGTCATGCAATGATCACGTAGCTACCATATACTGGTCACGCGACTGATCATGCAGAGATCACGTAAATGATCATGCACTGATCACGTGACTGATCATGTACTGATCACGTGACTGATCATGCACTGATCACGTGGCTATCATGCACTGCTCACGTGGGTGATCATGCAATGATCACGTAGCAACCATGTACTGGTCACCTGACTGATCATGCACTGATCATGTAATTGATCCAGCACTGATTACGTGGCTGATCATGCACTGATCACGTGACTGTTCACGCACTGATCACGTGACTGATCATGCACTGATCACGTGGCTATAATGCACTGATCACGTGGCTGATCACACACTTTTCACGTGCCTGGTCATGCACAGATCACGTGACTAATCATGAACTTATCACGTGGCTATAATGCACTGATCACGTGGCTGATCATGCACTGTTCAAGTTCCTGGTCATGCACAGATCACGTGACTAATGATGAACTGATCCCGGGGCTATAATTCACTGATCACGTGGATATCATGCACTGATTACGTGCCTGTCATGCACTGATCACGTGACTAATCATGCACTGATCACGTAGGTATCATGCACTGATCACGTGGCTGATCATACACTGATCAAGTGTCTGATCATGCACTGATCACGTGGCTGATCATGCACTGCTCACGTAGCTGATCATGCACTGATCACGTGGCTATCATGCACTGCTCACGTGGCTGATCATGCAATGATCACGTAGCTACATGTACTGGTCACGTGACTGATCATGCAATGGTCACGTAACTGATCATGCACTGATCACGTGACTGATCATGCACTGATCACGTGATTGATCATGCACTGATCACGTGTCTATCATGCACTGTTCACGTGGCTGATCCTGCAATGATCACACAGCTACCATGTACTGGTCACATGACTGATCATGCACTGATCACATAATTGATCATGCACTGATCACCTGGCTTATAATGCATTGATCATGTGACCGATCATGTGCTGATCATGTTTGGTGTCATACACTGATCATGTGCCTCTGGAGGCAATGAACATCGAGCTGAGTAGGCAGGAATCAGTCAGCAGGCTATAATCATGGAACTCAGCTGTGAGAAATCATGCTGCTCAGCTGGCAATAGTCAAGTAGATGAGCAGGCAGGAATTACGCAGCACAGGTGGCAATTCTCAAGGAGATGACAGGCTGGAATCGTGCAGCTCAGCTGGCAATTGTCAAGCAGATGAGCAGACAGTAATCACGCAGCTCAGCAGGCCCTGATCACGTGACTGAGCATGCACTGTTCACATGGCTGATCACACACTGATCACGTGACTGATCATGCACTTATCATGTGACTGATCATGCACTGATCACGTAGCTATCTTGCACTGATCACTTGGCTGATCATACACTGATCACGGGACTGATCGTGCACTGATCACGGCGCTATCATGCATTGACTACATGACTCACATGCACTGATCACGTGGATGATCATGCACTGATCACGTGACTGACCATGCACTGATCACGTGACTGATCAGGCACTGATCACATGGCTGATCATGCACTGATCACGTGGCTATCATGCACTGCTCACGTGGCTGATCAGGCAATGATCACGTAGCTACCATGTACTGGTCACGTGACTGATCATGCACTGATTACGTAACTGATCATGCACTGATCACGTGGCTGAAAATGCACTGATCACGTGGCTGATCATACACTGATCACGTGACTGATCATGCACTGATCACGTGACTGATCATGCACTGATCACGTGGCTATCATGCACTGATCACTTGGCTGAACATACACTGATCACATGACTGTCATGCACTGTTCACGTGACTGATCATGCACTGATCACGTGACTGATCATGCACTGATCACGTAACTGATCATGCACTGATCACGTGACTTATCATGCACTCTTAACGTGAGTGATCATGCACTGATCACGTGACTGATCATGCACTGATCTCGTGGCTATCATGCACGGCTCATGTGGCTGATCATGCAATGATCACCTAGCTACCATATACTGGTCACGTGACTGATGATGCACTGATCACATAATTGATCATGCACTGATCATGTGGCTGATCATGCACTGATCACGTGGCTGATGATCCACTGATCACGTGACTGATCATGCACTGATCACGTGACTGATCATGCACTGATCACGTGGCTATCATGCACTTATCACTTGGCTGGTCATGCACTGATCACATGCCTGATCATGCACAGATTACATGACTGATCATGCACTGATCACGTGGCTATCATGCACTACTCACGTGGCTGATCATGCAATGATCATGTAGCTACCATGTACCGGTCAGGTGACTGATCATACACCCATCAGGTGACGGATCATGCACTGATCACATGGCTGATCATACACTGATCACCTGCCTGGTCATGCACAGATCAAGTGACAAATCATGAACTGATCACATAGCTATCATGAACTGATCACCTGGCTGATCATGCACTGATCACGTGGCTGATCATGCACTGATACCGTGACTGAGCATGGACTGATCACATGACTATCATGTAGTGATCACGTGACTTAATGGCGCTGATCATGTGACTGGTCATGCACTGATCATGTTTGCTATCATACACTGATCATGTGCCTCTGGAGGCAATAAACAAAGAGCTGAGTAGGCACGAATCAAACAGTCAGCAGGCAATAATCATGGAACTCAGCTGTGAGGAATCATGCTGCTCAGCTGGCAATAATCAAGCAGCGGAGCAGGCAGGAATTACGCAGCACAGCTGGCAATTGTCAAGCAGATGACAGGCAGGAATCGTGCAGCTCAGCTGACAATTGTCAAGCAGATGAGCAGACAGTAATCACGCAGCTCAGCAGGCCCTGATCACGTGACTGAGCATGCACTGTTCATGTGGCTGATCATACACTGATCACGTGATGATCATGCACTGACCACTTGGATATCATGCACTGATCACGTGGCTGATCATACACTGTTCACGTGTCTGACTATGCACTGATCACGTGGCTGATCATACACTGCTCACGTAACTGATCATGCACTGATCACGTGGCTATCATGCACTGATCACGTGGCTGAACATGCACTGATCACGTGGCTGATCACACACCTGTCACGTGACATATCATGCACTGATCCCGTGGCACTCATGCACTGATCACGTGGCTGATCATACTCTGCTCACGTAACTGATCATGCACACATCACGTGGCTATCATGCACTGCTCACGTGGCTCGTCATGAAATGATCACGTAGCTACCATATACTGATCACGTGACTGATCATGCAAAGATCACGTGACTGATCATGCACTGATCACGTGGCTATCATGCTCTGCTCACGTGGCTGATCATGCAACGTTCACGTAGCAACCATGTACTGGTCACGTGACTGATAATGCACTGATCACGTAATTGATCCTGCACTGATAACGTGGCTCATCATGCACTGATCACGTGGCTGATCACACATGTATCACGTGACTGATCATGCACTGATCACGTGGCTGTCATGCACTGATCACGTGGCTATCATGCACTACTCACGTGGCTGATCAGGCAATGATCACGTAGCTACCATGTACAGGTCACGTGACTGATCATGCACTGATCACGTGACTGATCATGCACTGATCACGTGACTATCATGCACTGATCACTTGACTGGTCATACACAGATCACGTAAATGATCACGCACTGTTCACGTGACTGATCATGCACTGATCACGTGGCTGATCATGCACTGATCACGTAATTGATCATGCACTTATCATTTGGCTGATCATGCACAGATTACGTAAATGAACACGCACTCTTCACGTGACTGATCATGTACTGATCATGTGATTGATAATGCACTGATCACGTGGCTATCATGCTCTGCTCACGTGGCTGATCATGCAAAGATCACGTAGCAACCATGCACTGGTCACATGACTGATCATGCACTGATTACGTGACTGATCCTGCACTGATCACGTGGCTATCATGCTCTGCTCACGTGGCTGAACATGCAACGATCACGTAGCTATCATGTACTTGTCACGTGACTGATCATGCACTGATCAGGTTATTGATCCTGCACTGATCACGTGGCTCATCATGCACTGATCCCGTGGCTGATCACACATGTATCACGTGACTGATCATGCACTGATCACGTGGCTCTCATGCACTGATCACGTGGCTATCATGCACTGATCACGTGACTGCTCATGCACTGATCACGTGGCTGTTCGTGCACTGATCACGGGTTTATCAGGCAGTGATCAGTGACTGACAGGCGCTGGTCAGGGGACTGTGCACGCACTGATCAGGTGGCTGATCAGGAACTGACCACCTGACCGCGCATGCAGTGATCACCTGGCTGGTCGTTCACTGATCACGTGTTTATCATACGGTGATCACATGACTGAGAGGCGCTGCTCACGTGACTGTGCCGTCAGTGATCACGTGGCTGAGCAGGCACTGATATCGTGACTGAGCATGCACTGATCATGTGCCGGGAGCCGGGGAGGCATTCCACTCTGGACAAAGGTCATGAGGAAGGAGGCTCGGCATACGCAAATGCGGGATCGAGCCTAAGGAGTCCACCCGGATATTCTCGAGCATCTCCCCCCAAAAAAACCGGAGACTGCCTACTGTATTGCTTTGTGCTCTCACCTCTGATTTCACTGGGGCTGTCCCCCACCACCATCTCGCTCTCTCTGTCAAAGAGGTAACTTACAGCTCCAATTCATAAAGTTCCTTGTCATTCTTCCCTTTAACTTCCAGCTGAGTCTCCATCTGGAGCGTGGAACCCACCACGCTTCCTAATTACGCCTGGGCTGCTAAGACCCACTCGAGAAGGTGTCTAGGGTGAGGCACCTTTCACCATTCGAGAGGGCGCCTGCGGCCTACGTAAGTGGTGCAAACTTCTTGTCTTGAAGTTTGATTGGTCTTCCGCGTAAACCAAGCTCCTCAGTCTCTTTTCTCCACCGAATTTTCCTACTGAGCTCTCCTCATACTATTATTCTTGACATCTCTGATTAGCATATAAATAGTCGCCTAGGCCATCTCTCCTTCGAATACCCTGGATCAGTTGGGGCTGGTCCCCGGCAGGTGGCGACCGAACAGGGACCTCAGGAGGCAATACTCAAAGAGCTGAGCAGACACGAACCACGCAATCAGCAGGCAATAAGCATGGAGCTCAGCAGTGACGAATCATGCTGCTCAACTGGCAATAATCAAGCACGTGACCAGGCAGGAATCACGCAGCTCAGCTGGCAATTGTCAAGCAGATGAGCCGACAGGAATCACGCAGCTCAGCTGGCAATTGTCATGCAGATGAGCCGGCAGGAATCACGCAGCTCAGCAGGCCCTGATCACGTGACTCTGCAGGCACTGATCACGTGGCTGATCAAGTCCAGATCACGTGACTGAGCATGCACTGATCACGTGGCTATCATGCACTGATCACGTGACTGCGCATGCACTGATGACGTGGCTGATCATGCACTGATCACATGGCTCATCATGCACTGATCACGTGTTTATCAGGCAATGATCAGTGACTGACAGGCGCTGATCATGGGACTGTGCACGCACTGATCACGTGGCTATCATGCACTGATCACGTGACTGCGCATGCACTGATGATGTGGCTGTTCGGGCACTGATCACGTGTTTATCAGGCAGTGATCAGTGACTGACAGGCGCTGATCAGGGGACTGTGCACGCACTGATCAGGTGGCTGATCAGGAACTGACCACCTGACCGCGCATGCAGTGATCACCTGGCTGGTCGTTCACTGATCACGTGTTTATCATACGGTGATCACATGACTGAGAGGCGCTGCTCACGTGACTGTGCCGTCAGTGATCACGTGGCTGAGCAGGCACTGATATCGTGACTGAGCATGCACTGATCATGTGCCGGGAGCCGGGGAGGCATTCCACTCTGGACAAAGGTCATGAGGAAGGAGGCTCGGCATACGCAAATGCGGGATCGAGCCTAAGGAGTCCACCCGGATATTCTCGAGCATCTCCCCCCAAAAAAAACCGGAGTCTGCCTACTGTACTGCTTTGTGCTCTCACCTCTGATTTCACTGGGGCCTGTCCCCCACCACCATCTCGCTCTCTCTGTCAAAGAGGTAACTTACAGCTCCAATTCATAAAGTTCCTTGTCATTCTTCCCTTTAACTTCCAGCTGAGTCTCCATCTGGAGCGTGGAACCCACCACGCTTCCTAATTATGCCTGGGCTGCTAAGACCCACTCGAGAAGGTGTCTAGGGTGAGGCACCTTTCACCATTCGAGAGGGCGCCTGCGGCCTACGTAAGTGGTGCAAACTTCTTGTCTTGAAGTTTGATTGGTCTTCCGCGTAAACCAAGCTCCTCAGTCTCTTTTCTCCACCGAATTTTCCTACTGAGCTCTCCTCATACTATTATTCTTGACATCTCTGATTAGCATATAAATAGTCGCCTAGGCCATCTCTCCTTCGAATACCCTGGATCAGTTGGGGCTGGTCCCCGGCAGGGGGCGACCGAACAGGGACCTCAGGAGGCAATACTCAAAGAGCTGAGCAGACACGAACCACGAAATCAGCAGGCAATAAGCATGGAGATCAGCAGTGACGAATCATGCTGCTCAACTGGCAATAATCAAGCACGTGACCAGGCAGGAATCTCGCAGCTCAGCTGGCAATTGTCAAGCAGATGAGCCGACAGGAATCACGCTGCTCAGATGGCAATTGTCATGCAGATGAGCCGGCAGGAATCACGCAGCTCAGCAGTCCCTGATCACGTGACTCTGCAGGCACTGATCACGTGGCTGATCAAGTCCAGATCACGTGACTGAGCAGGCACTGATCACGTGGCTATCATGCACTGATGACGTGACTGCGCATGCACTGATGACGTGGCTGATCAGGCACTGATCACATGGCTCATCATGCACTGATCACGTGTTTATCAGGCAATGATCAGTGACTGACAGGCGCTGATCATGGGACTGTGCACGCACTGATCACGTGGCTATCATGCACTGATCACGTGACTGCGCATGCACTGATGACGTGGCTGTTCGGGCACTGATCACGGGTTTATCAGGCAGTGATCAGTGACTGACAGGCGCTGGTCAGGGGACTGTGCACGCACTGATCAGGTGGCTGATCAGGAACTGACCACCTGACTGCGCATGCAGTGATCACGTGGCTGGTCGTTCACTGATCACGTGTTTATCATACGGTGATCACATGACTGAGAGGCGCTGCTCACGTGACTGTGCCGTCAGTGATCACGTGGCTGAGCAGGCACTGATATCGTGACTGAGCATGCACTGATCATGTGCCGGGAGCCGGGGAGGCATTCCACTCTGGACAAAGGTCATGAGGAAGGAGGCTCGGCATACGCAAATGCGGGATCGAGCCTCAGGAGTCCACCCGGATATTCTCGAGCATCTCCCCCAAAAAAACCGGAGTCTGCCTACTGTATTGCTTTGTGCTCTCACCTCTGATTTCACTGGGGCTGTCCCCCACCACCATCTCGCTCTCTCTGTCAAAGAGGTAACTTACAGCTCCAATTCATAAAGTTCCTTGTCATTCTTCCCTTTAACTTCCAGCTGAGTCTCCATCTGGAGCGCGGAACCCACCACGCTTCCTAATTATGCCTGGGCTGCTAAGACCCACTCGAGAAGGTGTCTAGGGTGAGGCACCTTTCACCATTCGAGAGGGCGCCTGCGGCCTACGTAAGTGGTGCAAACTTCTTGTCTTGAAGTTTGATTGGTCTTCCGCGTAAACCAAGCTCCTCAGTCTCTTTTCTCCACCGAATTTTCCTACTGAGCTCTCCTCATACTATTATTCTTGACATCTCTGATTAGCATATAAATAGTCGCCTAGGCCATCTCTCCTTCGAATACCCTGGATCAGTTGGAGCTGGTCCCCGGCAGGTGGCGACCGAACAGGGACCTCAGGAGGCAATACTCAAAGAGCTGAGCAGACACGAACCACGCAATCAGCAGGCAATAAGCATGGAGCTCAGCAGTGACGAATCATGCTGCTCAACTGGCAATAATCAAGCACGTGACCAGGCAGGAATCACGCAGCTCAGCTGGCAATTGTCAAGCAGATGAGCCGACAGGAATCACGCAGCTCAGCTGGCAATTGTCATGCAGATGAGCCGGCAGGAATCACGCAGCTCAGCAGTCCCTGATCACGTGACTCTGCAGGCACTGATCACGTGGCTGATCAAGTACAGATCACGTGACTGAGCAGGCACTGATCACGTGGCTATCATGCACTGATGACGTGACTGCGCATGCACTGATGACGTGGCTGATCGGGCACTGATGACATGGCTCATCATGCACTGATCACGTGTTTCTCAGGCAATGATCAGTGACTGACAGGCGCTGATCATGGGACTGTGCACGCACTGATCACGTGGCTATCATGCACTGATCACGTGACTGCGCATGCACTGATGATGTGGCTGTTCGGGCACTGATCACGGGTTTATCAGGCAGTGATCAGTGACTGACTGGCGCTGATCAGGGGACTGTGCACGCACTGATCAGGTGGCTGATCACGAACTGACCACCTGACCGCGCATGCAGTGATCACCTGGCTGGTCGTTCACTGATCACGTGTTTATCATACGGTGATCACGTGACTGAGAGGCGCTTATCACGTGACTGTGCCGTCAGTGATCACGTGGCTGAGCAGGCACTGATATCGTGACTGAGCATGCACTGATCATGTGCCGGGAGCCGGGGAGGCATTCCACTCTGGACAAAGGTCATGAGGAAGGAGGCTCGGCATACGCAAATGCGGGATGGAGCCTCAGGATTCCACCCGGATATTCTCGAGCATCTCCCCCCAAAAAAACCGGAGTCTGCCTACTGTATTACTTTGTGCTCTCACCTCTGATTTCACTGGGGGCTGTCCCCCACCACCATCTCGCTCTCTCTGTCAAAGAGGTAACTTACAGCTCCAATTCAAAAAGTTCCTTGTCATTCTTCCCTTTAACTTCCAGCAGAGTCTCCATTTGGAGCGCAGAACCCACCACGCTTCCTAATTATGCCTGGGCTGCTAAGACCCACTCGAGAAGGTGTCTAGGGTGAGGCACCTTTCGCCATTCGAGAGGGCGCCTGCGGCCTACGTAAGTGGTGCAAACTTCTTGTCTTGAAGTTTGATTGGTCTTCCACGTAAACCAAG
This sequence comes from Bos javanicus, assembly GCF_032452875.1. Lineage (NCBI taxonomy): Eukaryota > Metazoa > Chordata > Mammalia > Artiodactyla > Bovidae > Bos > Bos javanicus. The sequence goes on along the minus strand of NW_026893647.1, from coordinate 387,687 downwards.
CTACTCAGTCTCTTTTCTCCACCGAATTTTCCTACTGAGCTCTCCTCATACTATTATTCTTGACATCTCTGATTAGCATATAAATAGTCGCCTAGGCCATCTCTCCTTCGAATACCCTGGATCAGTTGGGGCTGGTCCCCGGCAGGTGGCGACCAAACAGGGACCTCAGGAGGCAATACTCAAAGAGCTGAGCAGACACGAACCACGCAATCAGCAGGCAATAAGCATGGAGCTCAGCAGTGACGAATCATGCTGCTCAACTGGCAATAATCAAGCACGTGACCAGGCAGGAATCACGCAGCTCAGCTGGCAATTGTCAAGCAGATGAGCCGACAGGAATCACGCAGCTCAGATGGCAATTGTCATGCAGATGAGCCGGAAGGAATCACGCAGCTCAGCAGGCCCTGATCACGTGACTCTGCAGGCACTGATCACGTGGCTGATCAAGTAGAGATCACGTGACTGAGCAGGCACTGATAACGTGGCTATGATGCACTGATGACGTGACTGCGCATGCACTGATGACGTGGCTGATCGGGCAGTGATCACATGGCTCATCATGCACTGATCACGTGTTTATCAGGCAATGATCAGTGACTGTCAGGCGCTGATAATGGGACTGTGCACGCACTGATCAGGTGGCTCATCAGGAACTGACCACCTGACGCGCATGCAGTGATCACGTGGCTGGTCGTTCACTGATCACGTGTTTATCATACGGTGATCACATGACTGAGAGGCGCTGCTCACGTGACTGTGCCGTCAGTGATCACGTGGCTGAGCAGGCACTGATATCGTGACTGAGCATGCACTGATCATGTGCCGGGAGCCGGGGAGGCATTCCACTCTGGACAAAGGTCATGAGGAAGGAGGCTCGGCATACGCAAATGCGGGATGGAGCCTCAGGAGTCCACCCGGATATTCTCAAGCATCTCCCCCCAAATAAAAAACCAGAGTCTGCCTACTGTATTGCTTTGTGCTCTCACCTCTGATTGCACTGGGGGCTGTCCCCCACCACCATCTCGCTCTCTCTGTCAAAGAGGTAACTTACAGCTCCAATTCATAAAGTTCCTTTTCATTCTTCCCTTTAACTTCCAGCTGAGTCTCCATCTGGAGAGCGGAACCCACCACGCTTCCTAATTATGCCTGGGCTGCTAAGACCCACTCGAGAAGGTGTCTAGGGTGAGGCACCTTTCGCCATTCGAGAGGGCGCCTGCGGCCTACATAAGTGGTGCAAACTTCTTGTCTTGAAGTTTGGTTGGTCTTCCGCGTAAACCAAGCTCCTCAGTCTCTTTTCTCCACCGAATTTTCCTACTGAGCTCTCCTCACACTATTATTCTTGACATCTCTGACTAGCATATAAATAGTCGCCTAGGCCATCTCTCCTTCGAATACCCTGGATCAGTTGGGGCTGGTCCCCGGCAGGTGGCGACCGAACAGGGACCTCAGGAGGCAATACTCAAAGAGCTGAGCAGACACGAACCACGCAATCAGCAGGCAATAAGCATGGAGCTCAGCAGTGACGAATCATGCTGCTCAACTGGCAATAATCAAGCACGTGACCAGGCAGGAATCACGCAGCTCAGCTGGCAATTGTCAAGCAGATGAGCCGACAGGAATCACGCAGCTCAGCTGGCAATTGTCATGCAGATGACCCGGCAGGAATCACGCAGCTCAGCAGTCCCTGATCACGTGACTCTGCAGGCACTGATCACGTGGCTGATCAAGTCCAGATCACGTGACTGAGCATGCACTGATCACGTGCTATCATGCACTGATGACGTGACTGCGCATGCACTGATGACGTGGCTGATCGGGCACTGATGACATGGCTCATCATGCACTGATCACGTGTTTCTCAGGCAATGATCAGTGACTGACAGGCGCTGATCATGGGACTGTGCACGCACTGATCACGTGGCTATCATGCACTGATCACGTGACTGCGCATGCACTGATGATGTGGCTGTTCGGGCACTGATCACGGGTTTATCAGGCAGTGATCAGTGACTGACTGGCGCTGATCAGGGGACTGTGCACGCACTGATCAGGTGGCTGATCAGGAACTGACCACCTGACCGCGCATGCAGTGATCACCTGGCTGGTCGTTCACTGATCACGTGTTTATCATACGGTGATCACGTGACTGAGAGGCGCTTATCACGTGACTGTGCCGTCAGTGATCACGTGGCTGAGCAGGCACTGATATCGTGACTGAGCATGCACTGATCATGTGCCGGGAGCCGGGGAGGCATTCCACTCTGGACAAAGGTCATGAGGAAGGAGGCTCGGCATACGCAAATGCGGATCGAGCCTCAGGAGTCCACCCGGATATTCTCGAGCATCTCCCCCCAAAAAACCGGAGTCTGCCTACTGTATTGCTTTGTGCTCTCACCTCTGATTTCACTGGGGGCTGTCCCCACCACCATCTCGCTCTCTCTGTCAAAGAGGTAACTTACAGCTCCAATTCATAAAGTTCCTTGTCATTCTTCCCTTTAACTTCCAGCAGAGTCTCCATTTGGAGCGCAGAACCCACCACGCTTCCTAATTATGCCTGGGCTGCTAAGACCCACTCGAGAAGGTGTCTAGGGTGAGGCACCTTTCGCTATTCGAGAGGCGCCTGCGGCCTACGTAAGTGGTGCAAACTTCTTGTCTTGAAGTTTGATTGGTCTTCCGCGTAAACCAAGCTCCTCAGTCTCTTTTCTCCACCGAATATTCCTACTGAGCTCTCCTCATACTATTATTCTTGACATCTCTGATTAGCATATAAATAGTCGCCTAGGCCATCTCTCCTTCGAATACCCTGGATCAGTTGGGGCTGGTCCCCGGCAGGTGGCGACCGCACAGGGACCTCAGGAGGCAATACTCAAAGAGCTGAGCAGACACGAACCACGCAATCAGCAGGCAATAAGCATGGAGCTCAGCAGTGACGAATCATGCTGCTCAACTGGCAAAATCAAGCACGTGACCAGGCAGGAATCACGCAGCTCAGCTGGCAATTGTCAAGCAGATGAGCCGACAGGAATCACGCAGCTCAGCTGGCAATTGTCATGCAGATGAGCCGGCAGGAATCACGCAGCTCAGCAGTCCCTGATCACGTGACTCTGCAGGCACTGATCACGTGGCTGATCAAGTCCAGATCACGTGACTGAGCAGGCACTGATCACGTGGCTATCATGCACTGATGACGTGACTGCGCATGCACTGATGACGTGGCTGATCGGGCACTGATCACATGGCTCATCATGCACTGATCACGTGTTTCTCAGGCAATGATCAGTGACTGACAGGCGCTGATCATGGGACTGTGCACGCACTGATCACGTGGCTATCATGCACTGATCACGTGACTGCGCATGCACTGATGACGGGCTGTTCGGGCACTGATCACGGGTTTATCAGGCAGTGATCAGTGACTGACAGGCGCTGATCAGGGGACTGTGCACGCACTGATCAGGTGGCTGCTCAGGAACTGACCACCTGACCGCGCATGCAGTGATCACCTGGCTGGTCGTTCAAAGATCACGTGTTTATCATACGGTGATCACGTGACTGAGAGGCGCTGATCACGTGACTGTGCCGTCAGTGATCACGTGGCTGAGCAGGCACTGATATCGTGACTGAGCATGCACTGATCATGTGCTGGGAGCCGGGGAGGCATTCCACTCTGGACAAAGGTCATGAGGAAGGAGGCTCGGCATACGCCAATGCGGGATCGAGCCTCAGGAGTCCACCCGGATATTCTCGAGCATCTCCCCCCCAAAAAAACCAGAGTCTGCCTATTGTATTGCTTTGTGCTCTCACCTCTGGTTTCACTGGGGGCTGGCCCTACCACCATCTCGCTGTCTCTGTCAAAGAGGTAACTTACAGCTCCAATTCATAAAGTTCCTTGTCATTCTTCCCTTTAACTTCCAGCTGAGTCTCCATCTGGAGCGCGGAACCCACCACGCTTCCTAATTATGCCTGGGCTGCTAAGACCCACTCGAGAAGGTGTCTAGGCTGAGGCACCTTTTGCCATTCGAGAGGGCGCCTGCGGCCTACGTAAGTGGTGCAAACTTCTTGTCTTGAAGTTTGATTGGTCTTCCGTGTAAACCAAGCTCCTCAGTCTCTTTTCCACCGAATTTTCCTACTGAGCTCTCCTCATACTATTATTCTTGACATCTCTGATTAGCATATAAATAGTCGCCTAGGCCATCTCTCCTTCGAATACCCTGGATCAGTTGGGGCTGGTCCCCGGCAGGTGGCGACCGAACAGGGACCTCAGGAGGCAATACTCAAAGAGCTGAACAGACACGAACCACGCAATCAGCAGGCAATAAGCATGGAGCTCAGCAGTGACGAATCATGCTGCTCAACTGGCAATAATCAAGCACGTGACCAGGCAGGAATCACGCAGCTCAGCTGGCAGTTGTCATGCAGATGAGCCGGCAGGAATCACGCAGCTCAGCAGGCCCTGATCACGTGACTCTGCAGGCACTGATCACGTGGCTGATCAAGTCCAGATCACGTGACTGAGCATGCACTGATCACGTGGCTATCATGCACTGATGACGTGACTGCGCATGCACTGATGACGTGGCTGATCGGGCACTGATCACATGGCTCATCATGCACTGATCACGTGTTTATCAGGCAATGATCAGTGACTGACAGGAGCTGATCATGGGACTGTGCACGCACTGATCACGTGGCTATCATGCACTGATCACGTGACTGCCCATGCACTGATGACGTGGCTGTTCGGGCACTGATCACGGGTTTATCAGGCAGTGATCAGTGACTGACAGGCGCTGATCAGGGGACTGTGCACGCACTGATCAGGTGGCTGATCAGGAACTGACCACCTGACCGCGCATGCAGTGATCACCTGGCTGGTCGTTCACTGATCACGTGTTCATCATACGGTGATCACGTGACTGAGAGGCGCTTATCACGTGACTGTGCCGTCAGTGATCACGTGGCTGAGCAGGCACTGATATCGTGACTGAGCATGCACTGATCATGTGCCGGGAGCCGGGGAGGCATTCCACTCTGGACAAGGGTCATGAGGAAGGAGGCTCCGCATACGCAAATGCGGGATCGAGCCTCAGGAGTCCACCCGGATATTCTCGAGCATCTCCCCCCCCAAAAACACTGGAGTCTGCCTACTGTATTGCTTTGTGCTCTCACCTCTGATTTCACTGGGGCTGTCCCCCACCACAATCTCGCTCTCTCTGTCAAAGAGGTAACTTACAGCTCCAATTCATAAAGTTCCTTGTCATTCTTCCCTTTAACTTCCAGCTGAGTCTCCATCTGGAGCGCGGAACCCACCACGCTTCCTAATTATGCCTGGGCTGCTAAGACCCACTCGAGAAGGTGTCTAGGGTGAGGCACCTTTCGCCATTCGAGAGGGCACCTGTGGCCTACGTAAGTGGTGCAAACTTCTTGTCTTGAAGTTTGATTGGTCTTCCGCGTAAACCAAGCTCCTCAGTCTCTTTTCTCCACCGAATTTTCCTACTGAGCTCTCCTCATACTATTATTCTTGACATCTCTGATTAGCATATAAATAGTCGCCTAGGCCATCTCTCCTTCGAATACCCTGGATCAGTTGGGGCTGGTCCCCGGCAGGTGGCGACCGAACAGGGACATCAGGAGGCAATACTCAAAGAGCTGAGCAGACACGAACCACGCAATCAGCAGGCAATAAGCATGGAGCTCAGCAGTGACGAATCATGCTGCTCAACTGGCAATAATCAAGCACGTGACCAGGCAGGAATCACGCAGCTCAGCAGGCCCTGATCACGTGACTCTGCAGGCACTGATCACGTGGCTGATCAAGTCCAGATCACGTGACTGAGCATGCACTGATCACGGGCTATCATGCACTGATGACGTGACTGCGCATGCACTGATGACGTGGCTGATCAGGCACTGATCACATGGCTCATCATGCACTGATCACGTGTTTCTCAGGCAATGATCAGTGACTGACAGGCGCTGATCATGGGACTGTGCACGCACTGATCACGTGGCTATCATGCACTGATGACGTGACTCGCATGCACTGATGACGTGGCTGTTCGGCACTGATCACGGGTTTATCAGGCAGTGATAAGTGACTGACAGGCGCTGATCAGGGGACTGTGCACGCACTGATCAGGTGGCTGATCAGGAACTGACCACCTGACCGCGCATGCAGTGATCACCTGGCTGGTCGTTCACTGATCACGTGTTCATCATACGGTGATCACGTGACTGAGAGGCGCTGATCACGTGACTGTGCCCTCAGTGATCACGTGGCTGAGCAGGCACTGATATCGTGACTGAGCATGCACTGATCATGTGCCGGGAGCCGGGAGGCATTCCACTCTGGACAAAGGTCATGAGGAAGGAGGCTCGGCAAACGCAAATGCGGGATCGAGCCTCAGGAGTCCACCCGGGTATTCTCGAGCATCTCCCCCCCAAAAAAACCGGAGTCTGCCTACTGTATTGCTTTGTGCTCTCACCTCTGATTTCACTGGGGGCTGTCCCCCACCACCATCTCGCTCTCTCTGTCAAAGTGGTAACTTACAGCTCCAATTCAAAAAGTTCCTTGTCATTCTTCCCTTTAACTTCCAGCTGAGTCTCCATCTGGAGCGCGGAACCCACCACGCTTCCTAATTATGCCTGGGCTGCTAAGACCCACTCGAGAAGGTGTCTAGGTGAGGCACCTTTCGCTATTCGAGAGGGTGCCTGCGGCCTACGTAAGTGGTGCAAACTTCTTGTCTTGAAGTTTGATTGGTCTTCCGCGTAAACCAAGCTCCTCAGTCTCTTTTCTCCACCGAATTTTCCTACTGAGCTCTCCTCATACTATTATTCTTGACATCTCTGATTAGCATATAAATAGTCGCCTAGGCCATCTCTCCTTCGAATACCCTGATCAGTTGGGGCTGGTCCCCGGCAGGTGGCGACCGAACAGGGACCTCAGGAGGCAATACTCAAAGAGCTGAGCAGACACGAACCACGCAATCAGCAGGCAATAAGCATGGAGCTCAGCAGTGACGAATCATGCTGCTCAACTGGCAATAATCAAGCACGTGACCAGGCAGGAATCACGCAGCTCAGCTGGCAGTTGGAAAGCAGATGAGCCGACAGGAATCACGCAGCTCAGATGGCAATTGTCATGCAGATGAGCCGGCAGGAATCACGCAGCTCAGCAGGCCCTGATCACGTGACTCTGCAGGCACTGATCACGTGGCTGATCAAGTACAGATCACGTGACTGAGCAGGCACTGATCACGTGGCTATCATGCACTGATGACGTGACTGCGCATGCACTGATGACGTGGCTGATCGGGCACTGATCACATGGCTCATCATGCACTGATCACGTGTTTCTCAGGCAATGATCAGTGACTGACAGGCGCTGATCATGGGACTGTGCACGCACTGATCACGTGGCTATCATGCACTGATCACGTGACTGCGCATGCACTGATGACGTTGCTGTTCGGGCACTGATCACCGGTTTATCAGGCAGTGATAAGTGACTGACAGGCGCTGATCAGGGGACTGTGCACGCACTGATCAGGTGGCTGATCAGGAACTGACCACCTGACCGCGCATGCAGTGATCACCTGGGTGGTCGTTCACTGATCACGTGTTCATCATACGGTGATCACGTGACTGAGAGGCGCTGATCACGTGACTGTGCCGTCAGTGATCACGTGGCTGAGCAGGCACTGATATCGTGACTGAGCATGCACTGATCATGTGCCGGGAGCCGGGAGGCATTCCACTCTGGACAAAGGTCATGAGGAAGGAGGCTCGGCATACGCAAATGCGGGATCGAGCCTCAGAGTCCACCCGGATATTCTCGAGCATCTCCCCCAAAAACCGGAGTCTGCCTACTGTATTGCTTTGTGCTCTCACCTCTGATTTCACTGGGGGCTGTCCCCCACCACCATCTCGCTCTCTCTGTCAAAGAGGTAACTTACAGCTCCAATTCATAAAGTTCCTTGTCATTCTTCCCTTTAACTTCCAGCTGAGTCTCCATCTGGAGCGCGGAACCCACCACGCTTCCTAATTATGCCTGGGCTGCTAAGACCCACTGAGAAGGTGTCTAGGGTGAGGCACCTTTCGCCATTCGAGAGGGCGCCTGCGGCCACGTAAGTGGTGCAAACTTCTTGTCTTGAAGTTTGATTGGTCTTCCGCGTAAACCAAGCTACTCAGTCTCTTTTCTCCACCGAATTTTCCTACTGAGCTCTCCTCATACTATTATTCTTGACATCTCTGATTAGCATATAAATAGTCGCCTAGGCCATCTCTCCTTCGAATACCCTGGATCAGTTGGGGCTGGTCCCCTGCAGGTGGCGACCGAACAGGGACCTCAGGAGGCAATACTCAAAGAGCTGAGCAGACACGAACCACGCAATCAGCAGGCAATAAGCATGGAGCTCAGCAGTGACGAATCATGCTGCTCAACTGGCAATAATCAAGCACGTGACCAGGCAGGAATCACGCAGCTCAGCTGGCAATTGTCAAGCAGATGAGCCGACAGGAATCACGCAGCTCAGATGGCAATTGTCATGCAGATGAGCCGCAGGAATCACGCAGCTCAGCAGGCCCTGATCACGTGACTCTGCAGGCACTGATCACGTGGCTGATCAAGTCCAGATCACGTGACTGAGCAGGCACTGATCACGTGGCTATCATGCACTGATGACGTGACTGCGCATGCACTGATGACGTGGCTGATCGGGCACTGATCACATGGCTCATCATGCACTGATCACGTGTTTCTCAGGCAATGATCAGTGACTGACAGGCGCTGATCATGGGACTGTGCACGCACTGATCACGGGCTATCATGCACTGATCACGTGACTGCGCATGCACTGATGACGTGGCTGTTCGGGCACTGATCACGGGTTTATCAGGCAGTGATCAGTGACTGACAGGCGCTGATCAGGGGACTGTGCACGCACTGATCAGGTGGCTGATCAGGAACTGACCACCTGACCGCGCATGCAGTGATCACCTGGCTGGTCGTTCACTGATCACGTGTTCATCATACGGTGATCACGTGACTGAGAGGCGCTGATCACGTGACTGTGCCCTCAGTGATCACGTGGCTGAGCAGGCACTGATATCGTGACTGAGCATGCACTGATCATGTGCCGGGAGCCGGGAGGCATTCCACTCTGGACAAAGTTCATGAGGAAGGAGGCTCGGCATACGCAAATGCGGGATCGAGCCTCAGGAGTCCACCCGGATATTCTCGAGCATCTCCCCCAAAAAAACCGGAGTCTGCCTACTGTATTGCTTTGTGCTCTCACCTCTGATTTCACTGGGGGCTGTCCCCCACCACCATCTCGCTCTCTCTGTCAAAGAGGTAACTTACAGCTCCAATTCATAAAGTTCCTTTTCATTCTTCCCTTTAACTTCCAGCAGAGTCTCCATTTGGAGCGCAGAACCCACCACGCTTCCTAATTATGCCTGGGCTGCTAAGACCCACTCGAGAAGGTGTCTAGGGTGAGGCACCTTTCGCCATTCGAGAGGGCGCCTGCGGCCTACGTAAGTGGTGCAAACTTCTTGTCTTGAAGTTTGATTGGTCTTCCGCGTAAACCAAGCTCCTCAGTCTCTTTTCTCCACCGAATTTTCCTACTGAGCTCTCCTCATACTATTATTCTTGACATCTCTGATTAGCATATAAATAGTCGCCTAGGCCATCTCTCCTTAGAATACCCTGGATCAGTTGGGGCTGGTCCCCAGCAGGTGGCGACCGAACAGGGACCTCAGGAGGCAATACTCAAAGAGCTAAGCAGACACGAACCACGCAATCAGCAGGCAATAAGCATGGAGCTCAGCAGTAACGAATCATGCTGCTCAACTGGCAATAATCAAGCACGTGACCAGGCAGGAATCACGCAGCTCAGCTGGCAATTGTCAAGCAGATGAGCCGACAGGAATCACGCAGCTCAGCTGACAATTGTCATGCAGATGAGCCGGCAGGAATCACGCAGCTCAGCAGGCCCTGACCACGTGACTCTGCAGGCACTGATCACGTGGCTGATCAAGTCCAGATCACGTGACTGAGCAGGCACTGATCACGTGGCTATCATGCACTGATGACGTGACTGCGCATGCACTGATGACGTGGCTGATCAGGCACTGATCACATGGCTCATCATGCACTGATCACGTGTTTATCAGGCAATGATCAGTGACTGACAGGCGCTGATCATGGACTGTGCACGCACTGATCACGTGGCTATCATGCACTGATCACGTGACTGCGCATGCACTGATGACGTGGCTGTTCGGGCACTGATCACCTGTTTATCAGGCAGTGATCAGTGACTGACAGGCGCTGATCAGGGGACTGTGCACGCACTGATCAGGTGGCTGATCAGGAACTGACCACCTGACCGCGCATGCAGTGTTCACGTGGCAGGTCGTTCACTGATCACGTGTTTATCATACGGTGATCACATGACTGAGAGGCGCTGCTCACGTGACTGTGCCGTCAGTGATCACGTGGCTGAGCAGGCACTGATATCGTGACTGAGCATGCACTGATCATGTGCCGGGAGCCGGGAGGCATTCCACTCTGGACAAAGGTAATGAGGAAGGAGGCTCGGCATACGCAAATGCGGGATCGAGCCTCAGGAGTCCACCCGGATATTCTCGAGCATCTCCCCCCAAAAAAACCGGAGTCTGCCTACTGTATAGCTTTGTGCTCTCACCTCTGATTTCACTGGGGGCTGTCCCCCACCACCATCTCGCTCTCTCTGTCAAAGAGGTAACTTACAGCTCCAATTCATAAAGTTCCTTGTCATTCTTCCCTTTAACTTCCAGCTGAGTCTCCATCTGGAGCGCGGAACCCACCATGCTTCCTAATTATGCCTGGGCTGCTAAGACCCACTTGAGAAGGTGTCTAGGGTGAGGCACCTTTCGCCATTCGAGAGGGCGCCTGCGGCCTACGTAAGTGGTGCAAACTTCTTGTCTTGAAGTTTGATTGGTCTTCCGTGTAAACCAAGCTACTCAGTCTCTTTTCTCCACCGAATTTTCCTACTGAGCTCTCCTCATACTATTATTCTTGACATCTCTGATTAGCATATAAATAGTCGCCTAGGCCATCTCTCCTTCGAATACCCTGGATCAGTTGGGGCTGGTCCCCGGCAGGTGGCGACCGAACAGGGACCTCAGGAGGCAATACTCAAGAGCTGAGCAGACACGAACCACGCAATCAGCAGGCAATAAGCATGGAGCTCAGCAGTGACGAATAATGCTGCTCAACTGGCAAAATCAAGCACGTGACCAGGCAGGAATCACGCAGCTCAGCTGGCAATTGTAAAGCAGATGAGCCGACAGGAATCAAGCAGCTCAGATGGCAATTGTCATGCAGATGTGCCGGCAGGAATCACGCAGCTCAGCAGGCACTGATCACGTGACTCTGCAGGCACTGATCACGTGGCTGATCAAGTCCAGATCACGTGACTGAGCAGGCACTGATCACGTGACTATCATGCACTGATGACGAGACTGCGCATGCACTGATGACGTGGCTGATCGGGCACTGATCACATGGCTCATCATGCACTGATCACGTGTTTCTCAGGCAATGATCAGTGACTGACAGGCGCTGATCATGGACTGTGCACGCACTGATCACGTGGCTATCATGCACTGATCACGTGACTGCGCATGCACTGATGACGTGGCTGATCGGGCACTGATCACATGGCTCATCATGCACTGATCACGTGATCAGGTGACAGCTGATCATGGGACTGTGCACGCACTGATCACGTGGCTATCATGCACTGATCACGTGACTGCGCATGCACTGATGACGTGGCTGTTCGGGCACTGATCACGGGTTTATCAGGCAGTGATCAGTGACTGACAGGCGCTGATCAGGGGACTGTGCACGCACTGATCAGGTGGCTGATCAGGAACTGACCTGACCGCGCATGCAGTGATCACCTGGCTGGTCGTTCACTGATCACGTGTTCATCATACGGTGATCACGTGACTGAGAGGCGCTGATCACGTGACTGTGCCGTCAGTGATCACGTGGCTGTGCAGGCACTGATATCGTGACTGAGCATGCACTGATCATGTGCCGGGAGCCGGGGAGGCATTCCACTCTGGACAAATGTCATGAGGAAGGAGGCTCGGCATATGCAAATGCGGGATCGAGCCTCAGGAGTCCACCCGGGTATTCTCGAGCATCTCCCCCCAAAAAACCGGAGTCTGCCTACTGTATTGCTTTGTGCTCTCACCTCTGATTTCACTGGGGGCTGTCCCCCACCACCATCTCGCTCTCTCTGTCAAAGAGGTAACTTACAGCTCCAATTCATAAAGTTCCTTGTCATTCTTCCCTTAACTTCCAGCTGAGTCTCCATCTGGAGCGCGGAACCCACCACGCTTCCTAATTATGCCTGGGCTGCTAAGACCCACTCGAGAAGGTGTCTAGGGTGAGGCACCTTCGCTATTCGAGAGGGCGCCTGCGGCCTACGTAAGTGGTGCAAACTTCTTGTCTTGAAGTTTGATTGCTCTTCCGCGTAAACCAAGCTCCTCAGTCTCTTTTCTCCACCGAATTTTCCTACTGAGCTCTCCTCATACTATTATTCTTGACATCTCTGATTAGCATATAAATAGTCGCCTAGGCCATCTCTCCTTCGAATACCCTGGATCAGTTGGGGCTGGTCCCCGGCAGGTGGCGACCGAACAGGGACCTCAGGAGGCAATACTCAAGAGCTGAGCAGACACGAACCACGCAATCAGCAGGCAATAAGCATGGAGCTCAGCAGTGACGAATCATGCTGCTCAACTGGCAATAATCAAGCACGTGACCAGGCAGGAATCACGCAGCTCAGCTGGCAATTGTAAAGCAGATGAGCCGACAGGAATCACGCAGCTCAGCTGGCAATTGTCATGCAGATGAGCCGGCAGGAATCACGCAGCTCAGCAGGCCCTGATCACTTGACTCTGCAGGCACTGATCACGTGGCTGATCAAGTACAGATCACGTGACTGAGCAGGCACTGATCACGTGACTATCATGCACTGATGACGTGACTGCATGCACTGATGACGTGGCTGATGCACTGATCACATGGCTCATCATGCACTGATCACGTGATCAGGCAATGATCAGTGACTGACAAGCGCTGATCATGGGACTGTGCACGCACTGATCACGTGGCTATCATGCACTGATGACGTGACTGCGCATGCACTGATGACGTGGTTGATCGGGCACTGATCACATGGCTCATCATGCACTGATCACGTGTTTCTCAGGCAATGATCAGTGACTGACAGGCGCTGATCATGGGACTGTGCACGCACTGATCACGTGGCTATTATGCACTGATGACGTGACTGCGCATGCACTGATGACGTGGCTGATCGGGCACTGATCACATGGCTCATCATGCACTGATCACGTGTTTCTCAGGCAATGATCAGTGACTGACAGGCGCTGATCATGGGACTGTGCACGCACTTATCACGTGGCTATCATGCACTGATCACGTGACTGCGCATGCACTGATGATGTGGCTGTTCGGGCACTGATCACGGGTTTATCAGGCAGTGATCAGTGACTGACAGGCACTGATCAGGGGACTGTGCACGCACTGATCAGGTTGCTGATCAGGAACTGACCACCTGACCGCGCATGCAGTGATCACCTGGCTGGTCGTTCAAAGATCACGTGTTTATCATACGGTGATCACGTGACTGAGAGGCGCTGATCACGTGACTGTGCCGTCAGTGATCACGTGGCTGAGCAGGCACTGATATCGTGACTGAGCATGCACTGATCATGTGCTGGGAGCCGGGGAGGCATTCCACTCTGGACAAAGGTCATGAGGAAGGAGGCTCGGCATACGCCAATGCGGGATCGAGCCTCAGGAGTCCACCCGGATATTCTCGAGCATCTCCCCCCAAAAAAAACCAGAGTCTGCCTACTGTATTGCTTTGTGCTCCCACCTCTGATTTCACTGGGGGCTGGCCCTACCACCATCTCGCTCTCTCTGTCAAAGAGGTAACTTACAGCTCCAATTCATAAAGTTCCTTGTCATTCTTCCCTTTAACTTCCAGCTGAGTCTCCATCTGGAGCGCGGAACCCACCACGCTTCCTAATTATGACTGGGCTGCTAAGACCCACTGGAGAAGGTGTCTAGGGTGAGGCACCTTTCGCCATTCGAGAGGGCGCCTGCGGCCTACGTAAGTGGTGCAAACTTCTTGTCTTGAAGTTTGATTGGTCTTCCGTGTAAACCAAGCTCCTCAGTCTCTTTTCTCCACCGAATTTTCCTACTGAGCTCTCCTCATACTATTATTCTTGACATCTCTGATTAGCATATAAATAGTCGCCTAGGCCATCTCTCCTTCGAATACCCTGGATCAGTTGGGGCTGGTCCCCGGCAGGTGGCGACCGAACAGGGACCTCAGGAGGCAATACTCAAAGAGCTGAGCAGACACGAACCACGCAATCAGCAGGCAATAAGCATGGAGCTCAGCAGTGACGAATCATGCTGCTCAACTGGCAATAATCAAGCACGTGACCAGGCAGGAATCACGCAGCTCATCTGGCAATTGTCAAGCAGATGAGCCGACAGGAATCACGCAGCTCAGCTGGCAATTGTCATGCAGATGAGCCGGCAGGAATCACGCAGCTCAGCAGGCCCTGATCACGTGACTCTGCAGGCACTGATCACGTGGCTGATCAAGTCCAGATCACGTGACTGAGCATGCACTGATCACGTGGCTATCATGCACTGATGACGTGACTGCGCATGCACTGATGACGTGGCTGATCGGGCACTGATCACATGGCTCATCATGCACTGATCACGTGTTTATCAGGCAATGATCAGTGACTGACAGGCGCTGATCATGGGACTGTGCACGCACTGATCACGTGGCTATCATGCACTGATCACGTGACTGCGCATGCACTGATGACGTGGCTGTTCGGGCACTGATCACGTGTTTATCAGGCAGTGATCAGTGACTGACAGGCGCTGATCAGGGGACTGTGCACGCACTGATCAGGTGGCTGATCAGGAACTGACCACCTGACCGCGCATGCAGTGATCACGTGGCTGGTCGTTCACTGATCACGTGTTTATCATACGGTGATCACGTGACTGAGAGGCGCTGATCACGTGACTGTGCCGTCAGTGATCACGTGGCTGAGCAGGCACTGATATCGTGACTGAGCATGCACTGATCATGTGCCGGGAGCCGGGGAGGCATTCCACTCTGGACAAAGGTCATGAGGAAGGAGGCTCGGCATACGCAAATGCGGGATCGAGCCTCAGGAGTCCACCCGGATATTCTCGAGCATCTCCCCCAAAAAAACCGGAGTCTGCCTACTGTATTGCTTTGTGCTCTCACCTCTGATTTCACTGGGGGCTGTCCCCCACCACCATCTCGCTCTCTCTGTCAAAGAGTTAACTTACAGCTCCAATTCATAAAGTTCCTTGTCATTCTTCCCTTTAACTTCCAGCTGAGTCTCCATCTGGAGCGCGGAACCCACCACGCTTACTAATTATGCCTGGGCTGCTAAGACCCACTCGAGAAGGTGTCTAGGGTGAGGCACCTTTCGCTATTCGAGAGGGCGCCTGCGGCCTACGTAAGTGGTGCAAACTTCTTGTCTTGAAGTTTGATTGGTCTTCCGCGTAAACCAAGCTACTCAGTCTCTTTTCTCCACCGAATTTTCCTACTGAGCTCTCCTCATACTATTATTCTTGACATCTCTGATTAGCATATAAATAGTCGCCTAGGCCATCTCTCCTTCGAATACCCTGGATCAGTTGGGGCTGGTCCCCGGCAGGTGGCGACCGAACAGGGACCTCAGGAGGCAATACTCAAAGAGCTGAGCAGACACGAACCACGCAATCAGCAGGCAATAAGCATGGAGCTCAGCAGTGACGAATCATGCTGCTCAACTGGCAATAATCAAGCACGTGACCAGGCAGGAATCACGCAGCTCAGCTGGCAATTGTCATGCAGATGAGCCGGCAGGAATCACGCAGCTCAGCAGGCCCTGATCACGTGACTCTGCAGGCACTGATCACGTGGCTGATCAAGTCCAGATCACGTGACTGAGCATGCACTGATCACGTGGCTATCATGCACTGATGACGTGACTGCGCATGCACTGATGACGTGGCTGATCGGGCACTGATCACATGGCTCATCATGCACTGATCACGTGTTTATCAGGCAATGATCAGTGACTGACAGGCGCTGATCATGGGACTGTGCACGCACTGATCACGTGGCTATCATGCACTGATCACGTGACTGCGCATGCACTGATGACGTGGCTGTTCGGGCACTGATCACGTGTTTATCAGGCAGTGATCAGTGACTGACAGGCGCTGATCAGGGGACTGTGCACGCACTGATCAGGTGGCTGATCAGGAACTGACCACCTGACCGCGCATGCAGTGATCACGTGGCTGGTCGTTCACTGATCACGTGTTTATCATACGGTGATCACGTGACTGAGAGGCGCTGATCACGTGACTGTGCCGTCAGTGATCACGTGGCTGAGCAGGCACTGATATCGTGACTGAGCATGCACTGATCATGTGCCGGGAGCCGGGGAGGCATTCCACTCTGGACAAAGGTCATGAGGAAGGAGGCTCGGCATACGCAAATGCGGGATCGAGCCTCAGGAGTCCACCCGGATATTCTCGAGCATCTCCCCCCAAAAAAACCGGAGTCTGCCTACTGTATTGCTTTGTGCTCTCACCTCTGATTTCACTGGGGGCTGTCCCCCACCACCATCTCGCTCTCTCTGTCAAAGAGTTAACTTACAGCTCCAATTCATAAAGTTCCTTGTCATTCTTCCCTTTAACTTCCAGCTGAGTCTCCATCTGGAGCGCGGAACCCACCACGCTTACTAATTATGCCTGGGCTGCTAAGACCCACTCGAGAAGGTGTCTAGGGTGAGGCACCTTTCGCTATTCGAGAGGGCGCCTGCGGCCTACGTAAGTGGTGCAAACTTCTTGTCTTGAAGTTTGATTGGTCTTCCGCGTAAACCAAGCTACTCAGTCTCTTTTCTCCACCGAATTTTCCTACTGAGCTCTCCTCATACTATTATTCTTGACATCTCTGATTAGCATATAAATAGTCGCCTAGGCCATCTCTCCTTCGAATACCCTGGATCAGTTGGGGCTGGTCCCCGGCAGGTGGCGACCGAACAGGGACCTCAGGAGGCAATACTCAAAGAGCTGAGCAGACACGAACCACGCAATCAGCAGGCAATAAGCATGGAGCTCAGCAGTGACGAATCATGCTGCTCAACTGGCAATAATCAAGCACGTGACCAGGCAGGAATCACGCAGCTCAGCTGGCAATTGTCAAGCAGATGAGCCGACAGGAATCACGCAGCTCAGATGGCAATTGTCATGCAGATGAGCCGGCAGGAATCACGCAGCTCAGCAGGCCCTGATCACGTGACTCTGCAGGCACTGATCACGTGGCTGATCAAGTCCAGATCACGTGACTGAGCATGCACTGATCACGTGGCTATCATGCACTGATGACGTGACTGCATGCACTGATGACGTGGCTGATCGGGCACTGATCACATGGCTCATCATGCACTGATCACGTGTCAGGCAATGATCAGTGACTGACAGGCGCTGATCATGGGACTGTGCACTGATCACGTGGCTATCATGCACTGATCACGTGACTGCATGCACTGATGACGTGGCTGATCGGGCACTGATCACATGGCTCATCATGCACTGATCACGTGTTTATCAGGCAATGATCAGTGACTGACAGGCGCTGATCATGGGACTGTGCACGCACTGATCACGTGGCTATCATGCACTGATCACGTGACTGCGCATGCACTGATGACGTGGCTGTTCGGGCACTGATCACGTGTTTATCAGGCAGTGATCAGTGACTGACAGGCGCTGATCAGGGGACTGTGCACGCACTGATCAGGTGGCTGATCAGGAACTGACCACCTGACCGCGCATGCAGTGATCACGTGGCTGGTCGTTCACTGATCACGTGTTTATCATACGGTGATCACGTGACTGAGAGGCGCTGATCACGTGACTGTGCCGTCAGTGATCACGTGGCTGAGCAGGCACTGATATCGTGACTGAGCATGCACTGATCATGTGCCGGGAGCCGGGGAGGCATTCCACTCTGGACAAAGGTCATGAGGAAGGAGGCTCGGCATACGCAAATGCGGGATCGAGCCTCAGGAGTCCACCCGGATATTCTCGAGCATCTCCCCCCAAAAAAACCGGAGTCTGCCTACTGTATTGCTTTGTGCTCTCACCTCTGATTTCACTGGGGGCTGTCCCCCACCACCATCTCGCTCTCTCTGTCAAAGAGTTAACTTACAGCTCCAATTCATAAAGTTCCTTGTCATTCTTCCCTTTAACTTCCAGCTGAGTCTCCATCTGGAGCGCGGAACCCACCACGCTTACTAATTATGCCTGGGCTGCTAAGACCCACTCGAGAAGGTGTCTAGGGTGAGGCACCTTTCGCTATTCGAGAGGGCGCCTGCGGCCTACGTAAGTGGTGCAAACTTCTTGTCTTGAAGTTTGATTGGTCTTCCGCGTAAACCAAGCTACTCAGTCTCTTTTCTCCACCGAATTTTCCTACTGAGCTCTCCTCATACTATTATTCTTGACATCTCTGATTAGCATATAAATAGTCGCCTAGGCCATCTCTCCTTCGAATACCCTGGATCAGTTGGGGCTGGTCCCCGGCAGGTGGCGACCGAACAGGGACCTCAGGAGGCAATACTCAAAGAGCTGAGCAGACACGAACCACGCAATCAGCAGGCAATAAGCATGGAGCTCAGCAGTGACGAATCATGCTGCTCAACTGGCAATAATCAAGCACGTGACCAGGCAGGAATCACGCAGCTCAGCTGGCAATTGTCAAGCAGATGAGCCGACAGGAATCACGCAGCTCAGCTGGCAATTGTCATGCAGATGAGCCGGCAGGAATCACGCAGCTCAGCAGGCCCTGATCACGTGACTCTGCAGGCACTGATCACGTGGCTGATCAAGTCCAGATCACGTGACTGAGCATGCACTGATCACGTGGCTATCATGCACTGATGACGTGACTGCGCATGCACTGATGACGTGGCTGATCGGGCACTGATCACATGGCTCATCATGCACTGATCACGTGTTTATCAGGCAATGATCAGTGACTGACAGGCGCTGATCATGGGACTGTGCACGCACTGATCACGTGGCTATCATGCACTGATCACGTGACTGCGCATGCACTGATGACGTGGCTGTTCGGGCACTGATCACGTGTTTATCAGGCAGTGATCAGTGACTGACAGGCGCTGATCAGGGGACTGTGCACGCACTGATCAGGTGGCTGATCAGGAACTGACCACCTGACCGCGCATGCAGTGATCACGTGGCTGGTCGTTCACTGATCACGTGTTTATCATACGGTGATCACGTGACTGAGAGGCGCTGATCACGTGACTGTGCCGTCAGTGATCACGTGGCTGAGCAGGCACTGATATCGTGACTGAGCATGCACTGATCATGTGCCGGGAGCCGGGGAGGCATTCCACTCTGGACAAAGGTCATGAGGAAGGAGGCTCGGCATACGCAAATGCGGGATCGAGCCTCAGGAGTCCACCCGGATATTCTCGAGCATCTCCCCCAAAAAACCGGAGTCTGCCTACTGTATTGCTTTGTGCTCTCACCTCTGATTTCACTGGGGGCTGTCCCCCACCACCATCTCGCTCTCTCTGTCAAAGAGTTAACTTACAGCTCCAATTCATAAAGTTCCTTGTCATTCTTCCCTTTAACTTCCAGCTGAGTCTCCATCTGGAGCGCGGAACCCACCACGCTTACTAATTATGCCTGGGCTGCTAAGACCCACTCGAGAAGGTGTCTAGGGTGAGGCACCTTTCGCTATTCGAGAGGGCGCCTGCGGCCTACGTAAGTGGTGCAAACTTCTTGTCTTGAAGTTTGATTGGTCTTCCGCGTAAACCAAGCTACTCAGTCTCTTTTCTCCACCGAATTTTCCTACTGAGCTCTCCTCATACTATTATTCTTGACATCTCTGATTAGCATATAAATAGTCGCCTAGGCCATCTCTCCTTCGAATACCCTGGATCAGTTGGGGCTGGTCCCCGGCAGGTGGCGACCGAACAGGGACCTCAGGAGGCAATACTCAAAGAGCTGAGCAGACACGAACCACGCAATCAGCAGGCAATAAGCATGGAGCTCAGCAGTGACGAATCATGCTGCTCAACTGGCAATAATCAAGCACGTGACCAGGCAGGAATCACGCAGCTCAGCTGGCAATTGTCAAGCAGATGAGCCGACAGGAATCACGCAGCTCAGCTGGCAATTGTCATGCAGATGAGCCGGCAGGAATCACGCAGCTCAGCAGGCCCTGATCACGTGACTCTGCAGGCACTGATCACGTGGCTGATCAAGTCCAGATCACGTGACTGAGCATGCACTGATCACGTGGCTATCATGCACTGATGACGTGACTGCGCATGCACTGATGACGTGGCTGATCGGGCACTGATCACATGGCTCATCATGCACTGATCACGTGTTTATCAGGCAATGATCAGTGACTGACAGGCGCTGATCATGGGACTGTGCACGCACTGATCACGTGGCTATCATGCACTGATCACGTGACTGCGCATGCACTGATGACGTGGCTGTTCGGGCACTGATCACGTGTTTATCAGGCAGTGATCAGTGACTGACAGGCGCTGATCAGGGGACTGTGCACGCACTGATCAGGTGGCTGATCAGGAACTGACCACCTGACCGCGCATGCAGTGATCACGTGGCTGGTCGTTCACTGATCACGTGTTTATCATACGGTGATCACGTGACTGAGAGGCGCTGATCACGTGACTGTGCCGTCAGTGATCACGTGGCTGAGCAGGCACTGATATCGTGACTGAGCATGCACTGATCATGTGCCGGGAGCCGGGGAGGCATTCCACTCTGGACAAAGGTCATGAGGAAGGAGGCTCGGCATACGCAAATGCGGGATCGAGCCTCAGGAGTCCACCCGGATATTCTCGAGCATCTCCCCCCAAAAAAACCGGAGTCTGCCTACTGTATTGCTTTGTGCTCTCACCTCTGATTTCACTGGGGGCTGTCCCCCACCACCATCTCGCTCTCTCTGTCAAAGAGTTAACTTACAGCTCCAATTCATAAAGTTCCTTGTCATTCTTCCCTTTAACTTCCAGCTGAGTCTCCATCTGGAGCGCGGAACCCACCACGCTTACTAATTATGCCTGGGCTGCTAAGACCCACTCGAGAAGGTGTCTAGGGTGAGGCACCTTTCGCTATTCGAGAGGGCGCCTGCGGCCTACGTAAGTGGTGCAAACTTCTTGTCTTGAAGTTTGATTGGTCTTCCGCGTAAACCAAGCTACTCAGTCTCTTTTCTCCACCGAATTTTCCTACTGAGCTCTCCTCATACTATTATTCTTGACATCTCTGATTAGCATATAAATAGTCGCCTAGGCCATCTCTCCTTCGAATACCCTGGATCAGTTGGGGCTGGTCCCCGGCAGGTGGCGACCGAACAGGGACCTCAGGAGGCAATACTCAAAGAGCTGAGCAGACACGAACCACGCAATCAGCAGGCAATAAGCATGGAGCTCAGCAGTGACGAATCATGCTGCTCAACTGGCAATAATCAAGCACGTGACCAGGCAGGAATCACGCAGCTCAGCTGGCAATTGTCAAGCAGATGAGCCGACAGGAATCACGCAGCTCAGCTGGCAATTGTCATGCAGATGAGCCGGCAGGAATCACGCAGCTCAGCAGGCCCTGATCACGTGACTCTGCAGGCACTGATCACGTGGCTGATCAAGTCCAGATCACGTGACTGAGCATGCACTGATCACGTGGCTATCATGCACTGATGACGTGACTGCGCATGCACTGATGACGTGGCTGATCGGGCACTGATCACATGGCTCATCATGCACTGATCACGTGTTTATCAGGCAATGATCAGTGACTGACAGGCGCTGATCATGGGACTGTGCACGCACTGATCACGTGGCTATCATGCACTGATCACGTGACTGCGCATGCACTGATGACGTGGCTGTTCGGGCACTGATCACGTGTTTATCAGGCAGTGATCAGTGACTGACAGGCGCTGATCAGGGGACTGTGCACGCACTGATCAGGTGGCTGATCAGGAACTGACCACCTGACCGCGCATGCAGTGATCACGTGGCTGGTCGTTCACTGATCACGTGTTTATCATACGGTGATCACGTGACTGAGAGGCGCTGATCACGTGACTGTGCCGTCAGTGATCACGTGGCTGAGCAGGCACTGATATCGTGACTGAGCATGCACTGATCATGTGCCGGGAGCCGGGGAGGCATTCCACTCTGGACAAAGGTCATGAGGAAGGAGGCTCGGCATACGCAAATGCGGGATCGAGCCTCAGGAGTCCACCCGGATATTCTCGAGCATCTCCCCCCAAAAAAACCGGAGTCTGCCTACTGTATTGCTTTGTGCTCTCACCTCTGATTTCACTGGGGGCTGTCCCCCACCACCATCTCGCTCTCTCTGTCAAAGAGTTAACTTACAGCTCCAATTCATAAAGTTCCTTGTCATTCTTCCCTTTAACTTCCAGCTGAGTCTCCATCTGGAGCGCGGAACCCACCACGCTTACTAATTATGCCTGGGCTGCTAAGACCCACTCGAGAAGGTGTCTAGGGTGAGGCACCTTTCGCTATTCGAGAGGGCGCCTGCGGCCTACGTAAGTGGTGCAAACTTCTTGTCTTGAAGTTTGATTGGTCTTCCGCGTAAACCAAGCTACTCAGTCTCTTTTCTCCACCGAATTTTCCTACTGAGCTCTCCTCATACTATTATTCTTGACATCTCTGATTAGCATATAAATAGTCGCCTAGGCCATCTCTCCTTCGAATACCCTGGATCAGTTGGGGCTGGTCCCCGGCAGGTGGCGACCGAACAGGGACCTCAGGAGGCAATACTCAAAGAGCTGAGCAGACACGAACCACGCAATCAGCAGGCAATAAGCATGGAGCTCAGCAGTGACGAATCATGCTGCTCAACTGGCAATAATCAAGCACGTGACCAGGCAGGAATCACGCAGCTCAGCTGGCAATTGTCAAGCAGATGAGCCGACAGGAATCACGCAGCTCAGCTGGCAATTGTCATGCAGATGAGCCGGCAGGAATCACGCAGCTCAGCAGGCCCTGATCACGTGACTCTGCAGGCACTGATCACGTGGCTGATCAAGTCCAGATCACGTGACTGAGCATGCACTGATCACGTGGCTATCATGCACTGATGACGTGACTGCGCATGCACTGATGACGTGGCTGATCGGGCACTGATCACATGGCTCATCATGCACTGATCACGTGTTTATCAGGCAATGATCAGTGACTGACAGGCGCTGATCATGGGACTGTGCACGCACTGATCACGTGGCTATCATGCACTGATCACGTGACTGCGCATGCACTGATGACGTGGCTGCACTGATCACATGGCATCATGATCACGTGTTTATCAGGCAATGATCAGTGACTGACAGGCGCTGATCATGGGACTGTGCACGCACTGATCACGTGGCTATCATGCACTGATCACGTGACTGCGCATGCACTGATGACGTGGCTGTTCGGGCACTGATCACGTGTTTATCAGGCAGTGAT
Source organism: Bos javanicus (assembly GCF_032452875.1). Classification (NCBI taxonomy): domain Eukaryota; kingdom Metazoa; phylum Chordata; class Mammalia; order Artiodactyla; family Bovidae; genus Bos; species Bos javanicus. Next base: position 363,993 of record NW_026893647.1, on the reverse strand, counting down.
CAGTGACTGACAGGCGCTGATCAGGGGACTGTGCACGCACTGATCAGGTGGCTGATCAGGAACTGACCACCTGACCGCGCATGCAGTGATCACGTGGCTGGTCGTTCACTGATCACGTGTTTATCATACGGTGATCACGTGACTGAGAGGCGCTGATCACGTGACTGTGCCGTCAGTGATCACGTGGCTGAGCAGGCACTGATATCGTGACTGAGCATGCACTGATCATGTGCCGGGAGCCGGGGAGGCATTCCACTCTGGACAAAGGTCATGAGGAAGGAGGCTCGGCATACGCAAATGCGGGATCGAGCCTCAGGAGTCCACCCGGATATTCTCGAGCATCTCCCCCCAAAAAAACCGGAGTCTGCCTACTGTATTGCTTTGTGCTCTCACCTCTGATTTCACTGGGGGCTGTCCCCCACCACCATCTCGCTCTCTCTGTCAAAGAGTTAACTTACAGCTCCAATTCATAAAGTTCCTTGTCATTCTTCCCTTTAACTTCCAGCTGAGTCTCCATCTGGAGCGCGGAACCCACCACGCTTACTAATTATGCCTGGGCTGCTAAGACCCACTCGAGAAGGTGTCTAGGGTGAGGCACCTTTCGCTATTCGAGAGGGCGCCTGCGGCCTACGTAAGTGGTGCAAACTTCTTGTCTTGAAGTTTGATTGGTCTTCCGCGTAAACCAAGCTACTCAGTCTCTTTTCTCCACCGAATTTTCCTACTGAGCTCTCCTCATACTATTATTCTTGACATCTCTGATTAGCATATAAATAGTCGCCTAGGCCATCTCTCCTTCGAATACCCTGGATCAGTTGGGGCTGGTCCCCGGCAGGTGGCGACCGAACAGGGACCTCAGGAGGCAATACTCAAAGAGCTGAGCAGACACGAACCACGCAATCAGCAGGCAATAAGCATGGAGCTCAGCAGTGACGAATCATGCTGCTCAACTGGCAATAATCAAGCACGTGACCAGGCAGGAATCACGCAGCTCAGCTGGCAATTGTCAAGCAGATGAGCCGACAGGAATCACGCAGCTCAGCTGGCAATTGTCATGCAGATGAGCCGGCAGGAATCACGCAGCTCAGCAGGCCCTGATCACGTGACTCTGCAGGCACTGATCACGTGGCTGATCAAGTCCAGATCACGTGACTGAGCATGCACTGATCACGTGGCTATCATGCACTGATGACGTGACTGCGCATGCACTGATGACGTGGCTGATCGGGCACTGATCACATGGCTCATCATGCACTGATCACGTGTTTATCAGGCAATGATCAGTGACTGACAGGCGCTGATCATGGGACTGTGCACGCACTGATCACGTGGCTATCATGCACTGATCACGTGACTGCGCATGCACTGATGACGTGGCTGTTCGGGCACTGATCACGTGTTTATCAGGCAGTGATCAGTGACTGACAGGCGCTGATCAGGGGACTGTGCACGCACTGATCAGGTGGCTGATCAGGAACTGACCACCTGACCGCGCATGCAGTGATCACGTGGCTGGTCGTTCACTGATCACGTGTTTATCATACGGTGATCACGTGACTGAGAGGCGCTGATCACGTGACTGTGCCGTCAGTGATCACGTGGCTGAGCAGGCACTGATATCGTGACTGAGCATGCACTGATCATGTGCCGGGAGCCGGGGAGGCATTCCACTCTGGACAAAGGTCATGAGGAAGGAGGCTCGGCATACGCAAATGCGGGATCGAGCCTCAGGAGTCCACCCGGATATTCTCGAGCATCTCCCCCCAAAAAAACCGGAGTCTGCCTACTGTATTGCTTTGTGCTCTCACCTCTGATTTCACTGGGGGCTGTCCCCCACCACCATCTCGCTCTCTCTGTCAAAGAGTTAACTTACAGCTCCAATTCATAAAGTTCCTTGTCATTCTTCCCTTTAACTTCCAGCTGAGTCTCCATCTGGAGCGCGGAACCCACCACGCTTACTAATTATGCCTGGGCTGCTAAGACCCACTCGAGAAGGTGTCTAGGGTGAGGCACCTTTCGCTATTCGAGAGGGCGCCTGCGGCCTACGTAAGTGGTGCAAACTTCTTGTCTTGAAGTTTGATTGGTCTTCCGCGTAAACCAAGCTACTCAGTCTCTTTTCTCCACCGAATTTTCCTACTGAGCTCTCCTCATACTATTATTCTTGACATCTCTGATTAGCATATAAATAGTCGCCTAGGCCATCTCTCCTTCGAATACCCTGGATCAGTTGGGGCTGGTCCCCGGCAGGTGGCGACCGAACAGGGACCTCAGGAGGCAATACTCAAAGAGCTGAGCAGACACGAACCACGCAATCAGCAGGCAATAAGCATGGAGCTCAGCAGTGACGAATCATGCTGCTCAACTGGCAATAATCAAGCACGTGACCAGGCAGGAATCACGCAGCTCAGCTGGCAATTGTCAAGCAGATGAGCCGACAGGAATCACGCAGCTCAGCAGGCAATGATCACGTGATCTGCAGGCATGATCACGTGGCTGATCAGGAGATCACGTGACTGAGCATGCACTGATCACGTGGCTATCATGCACTGATGACGTGACTGCGCATGCACTGATCACGTGGCTGATCAGGCACTGATCACGTGGCTGATCATGCACTGATCACGTGGCTCAGGCATGATCAGTGACTGACACTGATCATGACTGCATGCACTGATCACGTGGCTATCATGCACTGATCACATGGCATGCACTGATCACGTGGCTGATGCACTGATCACGTGTTTATCAGGCAATGATCAGTGACTGACAGGCGCTGATCATGGGACTGTGCACGCACTGATCACGTGGCTATCATGCACTGATCACGTGACTGCGCATGCACTGATGACGTGGCTGTTCGGGCACTGATCACGTGTTTATCAGGCAGTGATCAGTGACTGACAGGCGCTGATCAGGGGACTGTGCACGCACTGATCAGGTGGCTGATCAGGAACTGACCACCTGACCGCGCATGCAGTGATCACGTGGCTGGTCGTTCACTGATCACGTGTTTATCATACGGTGATCACGTGACTGAGAGGCGCTGATCACGTGACTGTGCCGTCAGTGATCACGTGGCTGAGCAGGCACTGATATCGTGACTGAGCATGCACTGATCATGTGCCGGGAGCCGGGGAGGCATTCCACTCTGGACAAAGGTCATGAGGAAGGAGGCTCGGCATACGCAAATGCGGGATCGAGCCTCAGGAGTCCACCCGGATATTCTCGAGCATCTCCCCCCAAAAAACCGGAGTCTGCCTACTGTATTGCTTTGTGCTCTCACCTCTGATTTCACTGGGGGCTGTCCCCCACCACCATCTCGCTCTCTCTGTCAAAGAGTTAACTTACAGCTCCAATTCATAAAGTTCCTTGTCATTCTTCCCTTTAACTTCCAGCTGAGTCTCCATCTGGAGCGCGGAACCCACCACGCTTACTAATTATGCCTGGGCTGCTAAGACCCACTCGAGAAGGTGTCTAGGGTGAGGCACCTTTCGCTATTCGAGAGGGCGCCTGCGGCCTACGTAAGTGGTGCAAACTTCTTGTCTTGAAGTTTGATTGGTCTTCCGCGTAAACCAAGCTACTCAGTCTCTTTTCTCCACCGAATTTTCCTACTGAGCTCTCCTCATACTATTATTCTTGACATCTCTGATTAGCATATAAATAGTCGCCTAGGCCATCTCTCCTTCGAATACCCTGGATCAGTTGGGGCTGGTCCCCGGCAGGTGGCGACCGAACAGGGACCTCAGGAGGCAATACTCAAAGAGCTGAGCAGACACGAACCACGCAATCAGCAGGCAATAAGCATGGAGCTCAGCAGTGACGAATCATGCTGCTCAACTGGCAATAATCAAGCACGTGACCAGGCAGGAATCACGCAGCTCAGCTGGCAATTGTCAAGCAGATGAGCCGACAGGAATCACGCAGCTCAGCTGGCAATTGTCATGCAGATGAGCCGGCAGGAATCACGCAGCTCAGCAGGCCCTGATCACGTGACTCTGCAGGCACTGATCACGTGGCTGATCAAGTCCAGATCACGTGACTGAGCATGCACTGATCACGTGGCTATCATGCACTGATGACGTGACTGCGCATGCACTGATGACGTGGCTGATCGGGCACTGATCACATGGCTCATCATGCACTGATCACGTGTTTATCAGGCAATGATCAGTGACTGACAGGCGCTGATCATGGGACTGTGCACGCACTGATCACGTGGCTATCATGCACTGATCACGTGACTGCGCATGCACTGATGACGTGGCTGTTCGGGCACTGATCACGTGTTTATCAGGCAGTGATCAGTGACTGACAGGCGCTGATCAGGGGACTGTGCACGCACTGATCAGGTGGCTGATCAGGAACTGACCACCTGACCGCGCATGCAGTGATCACGTGGCTGGTCGTTCACTGATCACGTGTTTATCATACGGTGATCACGTGACTGAGAGGCGCTGATCACGTGACTGTGCCGTCAGTGATCACGTGGCTGAGCAGGCACTGATATCGTGACTGAGCATGCACTGATCATGTGCCGGGAGCCGGGGAGGCATTCCACTCTGGACAAAGGTCATGAGGAAGGAGGCTCGGCATACGCAAATGCGGGATCGAGCCTCAGGAGTCCACCCGGATATTCTCGAGCATCTCCCCCCCAAAAAACCGGAGTCTGCCTACTGTATTGCTTTGTGCTCTCACCTCTGATTTCACTGGGGGCTGTCCCCCACCACCATCTCGCTCTCTCTGTCAAAGAGTTAACTTACAGCTCCAATTCATAAAGTTCCTTGTCATTCTTCCCTTTAACTTCCAGCTGAGTCTCCATCTGGAGCGCGGAACCCACCACGCTTACTAATTATGCCTGGGCTGCTAAGACCCACTCGAGAAGGTGTCTAGGGTGAGGCACCTTTCGCTATTCGAGAGGGCGCCTGCGGCCTACGTAAGTGGTGCAAACTTCTTGTCTTGAAGTTTGATTGGTCTTCCGCGTAAACCAAGCTACTCAGTCTCTTTTCTCCACCGAATTTTCCTACTGAGCTCTCCTCATACTATTATTCTTGACATCTCTGATTAGCATATAAATAGTCGCCTAGGCCATCTCTCCTTCGAATACCCTGGATCAGTTGGGGCTGGTCCCCGGCAGGTGGCGACCGAACAGGGACCTCAGGAGGCAATACTCAAAGAGCTGAGCAGACACGAACCACGCAATCAGCAGGCAATAAGCATGGAGCTCAGCAGTGACGAATCATGCTGCTCAACTGGCAATAATCAAGCACGTGACCAGGCAGGAATCACGCAGCTCAGCTGGCAATTGTCAAGCAGATGAGCCGACAGGAATCACGCAGCTCAGCTGGCAATTGTCATGCAGATGAGCCGGCAGGAATCACGCAGCTCAGCAGGCCCTGATCACGTGACTCTGCAGGCACTGATCACGTGGCTGATCAAGTCCAGATCACGTGACTGAGCATGCACTGATCACGTGGCTATCATGCACTGATGACGTGACTGCGCATGCACTGATGACGTGGCTGATCGGGCACTGATCACATGGCTCATCATGCACTGATCACGTGTTTATCAGGCAATGATCAGTGACTGACAGGCGCTGATCATGGGACTGTGCACGCACTGATCACGTGGCTATCATGCACTGATCACGTGACTGCGCATGCACTGATGACGTGGCTGTTCGGGCACTGATCACGTGTTTATCAGGCAGTGATCAGTGACTGACAGGCGCTGATCAGGGGACTGTGCACGCACTGATCAGGTGGCTGATCAGGAACTGACCACCTGACCGCGCATGCAGTGATCACGTGGCTGGTCGTTCACTGATCACGTGTTTATCATACGGTGATCACGTGACTGAGAGGCGCTGATCACGTGACTGTGCCGTCAGTGATCACGTGGCTGAGCAGGCACTGATATCGTGACTGAGCATGCACTGATCATGTGCCGGGAGCCGGGGAGGCATTCCACTCTGGACAAAGGTCATGAGGAAGGAGGCTCGGCATACGCAAATGCGGGATCGAGCCTCAGGAGTCCACCCGGATATTCTCGAGCATCTCCCCCAAAAAAACCGGAGTCTGCCTACTGTATTGCTTTGTGCTCTCACCTCTGATTTCACTGGGGGCTGTCCCCCACCACCATCTCGCTCTCTCTGTCAAAGAGTTAACTTACAGCTCCAATTCATAAAGTTCCTTGTCATTCTTCCCTTTAACTTCCAGCTGAGTCTCCATCTGGAGCGCGGAACCCACCACGCTTACTAATTATGCCTGGGCTGCTAAGACCCACTCGAGAAGGTGTCTAGGGTGAGGCACCTTTCGCTATTCGAGAGGGCGCCTGCGGCCTACGTAAGTGGTGCAAACTTCTTGTCTTGAAGTTTGATTGGTCTTCCGCGTAAACCAAGCTACTCAGTCTCTTTTCTCCACCGAATTTTCCTACTGAGCTCTCCTCATACTATTATTCTTGACATCTCTGATTAGCATATAAATAGTCGCCTAGGCCATCTCTCCTTCGAATACCCTGGATCAGTTGGGGCTGGTCCCCGGCAGGTGGCGACCGAACAGGGACCTCAGGAGGCAATACTCAAAGAGCTGAGCAGACACGAACCACGCAATCAGCAGGCAATAAGCATGGAGCTCAGCAGTGACGAATCATGCTGCTCAACTGGCAATAATCAAGCACGTGACCAGGCAGGAATCACGCAGCTCAGCTGGCAATTGTCAAGCAGATGAGCCGACAGGAATCACGCAGCTCAGCTGGCAATTGTCATGCAGATGAGCCGGCAGGAATCACGCAGCTCAGCAGGCCCTGATCACGTGACTCTGCAGGCACTGATCACGTGGCTGATCAAGTCCAGATCACGTGACTGAGCATGCACTGATCACGTGGCTATCATGCACTGATGACGTGACTGCGCATGCACTGATGACGTGGCTGATCGGGCACTGATCACATGGCTCATCATGCACTGATCACGTGTTTATCAGGCAATGATCAGTGACTGACAGGCGCTGATCATGGGACTGTGCACGCACTGATCACGTGGCTATCATGCACTGATCACGTGACTGCGCATGCACTGATGACGTGGCTGTTCGGGCACTGATCACGTGTTTATCAGGCAGTGATCAGTGACTGACAGGCGCTGATCAGGGGACTGTGCACGCACTGATCAGGTGGCTGATCAGGAACTGACCACCTGACCGCGCATGCAGTGATCACGTGGCTGGTCGTTCACTGATCACGTGTTTATCATACGGTGATCACGTGACTGAGAGGCGCTGATCACGTGACTGTGCCGTCAGTGATCACGTGGCTGAGCAGGCACTGATATCGTGACTGAGCATGCACTGATCATGTGCCGGGAGCCGGGGAGGCATTCCACTCTGGACAAAGGTCATGAGGAAGGAGGCTCGGCATACGCAAATGCGGGATCGAGCCTCAGGAGTCCACCCGGATATTCTCGAGCATCTCCCCCCAAAAAACCGGAGTCTGCCTACTGTATTGCTTTGTGCTCTCACCTCTGATTTCACTGGGGGCTGTCCCCCACCACCATCTCGCTCTCTCTGTCAAAGAGTTAACTTACAGCTCCAATTCATAAAGTTCCTTGTCATTCTTCCCTTTAACTTCCAGCTGAGTCTCCATCTGGAGCGCGGAACCCACCACGCTTACTAATTATGCCTGGGCTGCTAAGACCCACTCGAGAAGGTGTCTAGGGTGAGGCACCTTTCGCTATTCGAGAGGGCGCCTGCGGCCTACGTAAGTGGTGCAAACTTCTTGTCTTGAAGTTTGATTGGTCTTCCGCGTAAACCAAGCTACTCAGTCTCTTTTCTCCACCGAATTTTCCTACTGAGCTCTCCTCATACTATTATTCTTGACATCTCTGATTAGCATATAAATAGTCGCCTAGGCCATCTCTCCTTCGAATACCCTGGATCAGTTGGGGCTGGTCCCCGGCAGGTGGCGACCGAACAGGGACCTCAGGAGGCAATACTCAAAGAGCTGAGCAGACACGAACCACGCAATCAGCAGGCAATAAGCATGGAGCTCAGCAGTGACGAATCATGCTGCTCAACTGGCAATAATCAAGCACGTGACCAGGCAGGAATCACGCAGCTCAGCTGGCAATTGTCAAGCAGATGAGCCGACAGGAATCACGCAGCTCAGCTGGCAATTGTCATGCAGATGAGCCGGCAGGAATCACGCAGCTCAGCAGGCCCTGATCACGTGACTCTGCAGGCACTGATCACGTGGCTGATCAAGTCCAGATCACGTGACTGAGCATGCACTGATCACGTGGCTATCATGCACTGATGACGTGACTGCGCATGCACTGATGACGTGGCTGATCGGGCACTGATCACATGGCTCATCATGCACTGATCACGTGTTTATCAGGCAATGATCAGTGACTGACAGGCGCTGATCATGGGACTGTGCACGCACTGATCACGTGGCTATCATGCACTGATCACGTGACTGCGCATGCACTGATGACGTGGCTGTTCGGGCACTGATCACGTGTTTATCAGGCAGTGATCAGTGACTGACAGGCGCTGATCAGGGGACTGTGCACGCACTGATCAGGTGGCTGATCAGGAACTGACCACCTGACCGCGCATGCAGTGATCACGTGGCTGGTCGTTCACTGATCACGTGTTTATCATACGGTGATCACGTGACTGAGAGGCGCTGATCACGTGACTGTGCCGTCAGTGATCACGTGGCTGAGCAGGCACTGATATCGTGACTGAGCATGCACTGATCATGTGCCGGGAGCCGGGGAGGCATTCCACTCTGGACAAAGGTCATGAGGAAGGAGGCTCGGCATACGCAAATGCGGGATCGAGCCTCAGGAGTCCACCCGGATATTCTCGAGCATCTCCCCCAAAAAAACCGGAGTCTGCCTACTGTATTGCTTTGTGCTCTCACCTCTGATTTCACTGGGGGCTGTCCCCCACCACCATCTCGCTCTCTCTGTCAAAGAGTTAACTTACAGCTCCAATTCATAAAGTTCCTTGTCATTCTTCCCTTTAACTTCCAGCTGAGTCTCCATCTGGAGCGCGGAACCCACCACGCTTACTAATTATGCCTGGGCTGCTAAGACCCACTCGAGAAGGTGTCTAGGGTGAGGCACCTTTCGCTATTCGAGAGGGCGCCTGCGGCCTACGTAAGTGGTGCAAACTTCTTGTCTTGAAGTTTGATTGGTCTTCCGCGTAAACCAAGCTACTCAGTCTCTTTTCTCCACCGAATTTTCCTACTGAGCTCTCCTCATACTATTATTCTTGACATCTCTGATTAGCATATAAATAGTCGCCTAGGCCATCTCTCCTTCGAATACCCTGGATCAGTTGGGGCTGGTCCCCGGCAGGTGGCGACCGAACAGGGACCTCAGGAGGCAATACTCAAAGAGCTGAGCAGACACGAACCACGCAATCAGCAGGCAATAAGCATGGAGCTCAGCAGTGACGAATCATGCTGCTCAACTGGCAATAATCAAGCACGTGACCAGGCAGGAATCACGCAGCTCAGCTGGCAATTGTCAAGCAGATGAGCCGACAGGAATCACGCAGCTCAGCTGGCAATTGTCATGCAGATGAGCCGGCAGGAATCACGCAGCTCAGCAGGCCCTGATCACGTGACTCTGCAGGCACTGATCACGTGGCTGATCAAGTCCAGATCACGTGACTGAGCATGCACTGATCACGTGGCTATCATGCACTGATGACGTGACTGCGCATGCACTGATGACGTGGCTGATCGGGCACTGATCACATGGCTCATCATGCACTGATCACGTGTTTATCAGGCAATGATCAGTGACTGACAGGCGCTGATCATGGGACTGTGCACGCACTGATCACGTGGCTATCATGCACTGATCACGTGACTGCGCATGCACTGATGACGTGGCTGTTCGGGCACTGATCACGTGTTTATCAGGCAGTGATCAGTGACTGACAGGCGCTGATCAGGGGACTGTGCACGCACTGATCAGGTGGCTGATCAGGAACTGACCACCTGACCGCGCATGCAGTGATCACGTGGCTGGTCGTTCACTGATCACGTGTTTATCATACGGTGATCACGTGACTGAGAGGCGCTGATCACGTGACTGTGCCGTCAGTGATCACGTGGCTGAGCAGGCACTGATATCGTGACTGAGCATGCACTGATCATGTGCCGGGAGCCGGGGAGGCATTCCACTCTGGACAAAGGTCATGAGGAAGGAGGCTCGGCATACGCAAATGCGGGATCGAGCCTCAGGAGTCCACCCGGATATTCTCGAGCATCTCCCCCCAAAAAACCGGAGTCTGCCTACTGTATTGCTTTGTGCTCTCACCTCTGATTTCACTGGGGGCTGTCCCCCACCACCATCTCGCTCTCTCTGTCAAAGAGTTAACTTACAGCTCCAATTCATAAAGTTCCTTGTCATTCTTCCCTTTAACTTCCAGCTGAGTCTCCATCTGGAGCGCGGAACCCACCACGCTTACTAATTATGCCTGGGCTGCTAAGACCCACTCGAGAAGGTGTCTAGGGTGAGGCACCTTTCGCTATTCGAGAGGGCGCCTGCGGCCTACGTAAGTGGTGCAAACTTCTTGTCTTGAAGTTTGATTGGTCTTCCGCGTAAACCAAGCTACTCAGTCTCTTTTCTCCACCGAATTTTCCTACTGAGCTCTCCTCATACTATTATTCTTGACATCTCTGATTAGCATATAAATAGTCGCCTAGGCCATCTCTCCTTCGAATACCCTGGATCAGTTGGGGCTGGTCCCCGGCAGGTGGCGACCGAACAGGGACCTCAGGAGGCAATACTCAAAGAGCTGAGCAGACACGAACCACGCAATCAGCAGGCAATAAGCATGGAGCTCAGCAGTGACGAATCATGCTGCTCAACTGGCAATAATCAAGCACGTGACCAGGCAGGAATCACGCAGCTCAGCTGGCAATTGTCAAGCAGATGAGCCGACAGGAATCACGCAGCTCAGCTGGCAATTGTCATGCAGATGAGCCGGCAGGAATCACGCAGCTCAGCAGGCCCTGATCACGTGACTCTGCAGGCACTGATCACGTGGCTGATCAAGTCCAGATCACGTGACTGAGCATGCACTGATCACGTGGCTATCATGCACTGATGACGTGACTGCGCATGCACTGATGACGTGGCTGATCGGGCACTGATCACATGGCTCATCATGCACTGATCACGTGTTTATCAGGCAATGATCAGTGACTGACAGGCGCTGATCATGGGACTGTGCACGCACTGATCACGTGGCTATCATGCACTGATCACGTGACTGCGCATGCACTGATGACGTGGCTGTTCGGGCACTGATCACGTGTTTATCAGGCAGTGATCAGTGACTGACAGGCGCTGATCAGGGGACTGTGCACGCACTGATCAGGTGGCTGATCAGGAACTGACCACCTGACCGCGCATGCAGTGATCACGTGGCTGGTCGTTCACTGATCACGTGTTTATCATACGGTGATCACGTGACTGAGAGGCGCTGATCACGTGACTGTGCCGTCAGTGATCACGTGGCTGAGCAGGCACTGATATCGTGACTGAGCATGCACTGATCATGTGCCGGGAGCCGGGGAGGCATTCCACTCTGGACAAAGGTCATGAGGAAGGAGGCTCGGCATACGCAAATGCGGGATCGAGCCTCAGGAGTCCACCCGGATATTCTCGAGCATCTCCCCCCAAAAAACCGGAGTCTGCCTACTGTATTGCTTTGTGCTCTCACCTCTGATTTCACTGGGGGCTGTCCCCCACCACCATCTCGCTCTCTCTGTCAAAGAGTTAACTTACAGCTCCAATTCATAAAGTTCCTTGTCATTCTTCCCTTTAACTTCCAGCTGAGTCTCCATCTGGAGCGCGGAACCCACCACGCTTACTAATTATGCCTGGGCTGCTAAGACCCACTCGAGAAGGTGTCTAGGGTGAGGCACCTTTCGCTATTCGAGAGGGCGCCTGCGGCCTACGTAAGTGGTGCAAACTTCTTGTCTTGAAGTTTGATTGGTCTTCCGCGTAAACCAAGCTACTCAGTCTCTTTTCTCCACCGAATTTTCCTACTGAGCTCTCCTCATACTATTATTCTTGACATCTCTGATTAGCATATAAATAGTCGCCTAGGCCATCTCTCCTTCGAATACCCTGGATCAGTTGGGGCTGGTCCCCGGCAGGTGGCGACCGAACAGGGACCTCAGGAGGCAATACTCAAAGAGCTGAGCAGACACGAACCACGCAATCAGCAGGCAATAAGCATGGAGCTCAGCAGTGACGAATCATGCTGCTCAACTGGCAATAATCAAGCACGTGACCAGGCAGGAATCACGCAGCTCAGCTGGCAATTGTCAAGCAGATGAGCCGACAGGAATCACGCAGCTCAGCTGGCAATTGTCATGCAGATGAGCCGGCAGGAATCACGCAGCTCAGCAGGCCCTGATCACGTGACTCTGCAGGCACTGATCACGTGGCTGATCAAGTCCAGATCACGTGACTGAGCATGCACTGATCACGTGGCTATCATGCACTGATGACGTGACTGCGCATGCACTGATGACGTGGCTGATCGGGCACTGATCACATGGCTCATCATGCACTGATCACGTGTTTATCAGGCAATGATCAGTGACTGACAGGCGCTGATCATGGGACTGTGCACGCACTGATCACGTGGCTATCATGCACTGATCACGTGACTGCGCATGCACTGATGACGTGGCTGTTCGGGCACTGATCACGTGTTTATCAGGCAGTGATCAGTGACTGACAGGCGCTGATCAGGGGACTGTGCACGCACTGATCAGGTGGCTGATCAGGAACTGACCACCTGACCGCGCATGCAGTGATCACGTGGCTGGTCGTTCACTGATCACGTGTTTATCATACGGTGATCACGTGACTGAGAGGCGCTGATCACGTGACTGTGCCGTCAGTGATCACGTGGCTGAGCAGGCACTGATATCGTGACTGAGCATGCACTGATCATGTGCCGGGAGCCGGGGAGGCATTCCACTCTGGACAAAGGTCATGAGGAAGGAGGCTCGGCATACGCAAATGCGGGATCGAGCCTCAGGAGTCCACCCGGATATTCTCGAGCATCTCCCCCCAAAAAACCGGAGTCTGCCTACTGTATTGCTTTGTGCTCTCACCTCTGATTTCACTGGGGGCTGTCCCCCACCACCATCTCGCTCTCTCTGTCAAAGAGTTAACTTACAGCTCCAATTCATAAAGTTCCTTGTCATTCTTCCCTTTAACTTCCAGCTGAGTCTCCATCTGGAGCGCGGAACCCACCACGCTTACTAATTATGCCTGGGCTGCTAAGACCCACTCGAGAAGGTGTCTAGGGTGAGGCACCTTTCGCTATTCGAGAGGGCGCCTGCGGCCTACGTAAGTGGTGCAAACTTCTTGTCTTGAAGTTTGATTGGTCTTCCGCGTAAACCAAGCTACTCAGTCTCTTTTCTCCACCGAATTTTCCTACTGAGCTCTCCTCATACTATTATTCTTGACATCTCTGATTAGCATATAAATAGTCGCCTAGGCCATCTCTCCTTCGAATACCCTGGATCAGTTGGGGCTGGTCCCCGGCAGGTGGCGACCGAACAGGGACCTCAGGAGGCAATACTCAAAGAGCTGAGCAGACACGAACCACGCAATCAGCAGGCAATAAGCATGGAGCTCAGCAGTGACGAATCATGCTGCTCAACTGGCAATAATCAAGCACGTGACCAGGCAGGAATCACGCAGCTCAGCTGGCAATTGTCAAGCAGATGAGCCGACAGGAATCACGCAGCTCAGCTGGCAATTGTCATGCAGATGAGCCGGCAGGAATCACGCAGCTCAGCAGGCCCTGATCACGTGACTCTGCAGGCACTGATCACGTGGCTGATCAAGTCCAGATCACGTGACTGAGCATGCACTGATCACGTGGCTATCATGCACTGATGACGTGACTGCGCATGCACTGATGACGTGGCTGATCGGGCACTGATCACATGGCTCATCATGCACTGATCACGTGTTTATCAGGCAATGATCAGTGACTGACAGGCGCTGATCATGGGACTGTGCACGCACTGATCACGTGGCTATCATGCACTGATCACGTGACTGCGCATGCACTGATGACGTGGCTGTTCGGGCACTGATCACGTGTTTATCAGGCAGTGATCAGTGACTGACAGGCGCTGATCAGGGGACTGTGCACGCACTGATCAGGTGGCTGATCAGGAACTGACCACCTGACCGCGCATGCAGTGATCACGTGGCTGGTCGTTCACTGATCACGTGTTTATCATACGGTGATCACGTGACTGAGAGGCGCTGATCACGTGACTGTGCCGTCAGTGATCACGTGGCTGAGCAGGCACTGATATCGTGACTGAGCATGCACTGATCATGTGCCGGGAGCCGGGGAGGCATTCCACTCTGGACAAAGGTCATGAGGAAGGAGGCTCGGCATACGCAAATGCGGGATCGAGCCTCAGGAGTCCACCCGGATATTCTCGAGCATCTCCCCCCAAAAAACCGGAGTCTGCCTACTGTATTGCTTTGTGCTCTCACCTCTGATTTCACTGGGGGCTGTCCCCCACCACCATCTCGCTCTCTCTGTCAAAGAGTTAACTTACAGCTCCAATTCATAAAGTTCCTTGTCATTCTTCCCTTTAACTTCCAGCTGAGTCTCCATCTGGAGCGCGGAACCCACCACGCTTACTAATTATGCCTGGGCTGCTAAGACCCACTCGAGAAGGTGTCTAGGGTGAGGCACCTTTCGCTATTCGAGAGGGCGCCTGCGGCCTACGTAAGTGGTGCAAACTTCTTGTCTTGAAGTTTGATTGGTCTTCCGCGTAAACCAAGCTACTCAGTCTCTTTTCTCCACCGAATTTTCCTACTGAGCTCTCCTCATACTATTATTCTTGACATCTCTGATTAGCATATAAATAGTCGCCTAGGCCATCTCTCCTTCGAATACCCTGGATCAGTTGGGGCTGGTCCCCGGCAGGTGGCGACCGAACAGGGACCTCAGGAGGCAATACTCAAAGAGCTGAGCAGACACGAACCACGCAATCAGCAGGCAATAAGCATGGAGCTCAGCAGTGACGAATCATGCTGCTCAACTGGCAATAATCAAGCACGTGACCAGGCAGGAATCACGCAGCTCAGCTGGCAATTGTCAAGCAGATGAGCCGACAGGAATCACGCAGCTCAGCTGGCAATTGTCATGCAGATGAGCCGGCAGGAATCACGCAGCTCAGCAGGCCCTGATCACGTGACTCTGCAGGCACTGATCACGTGGCTGATCAAGTCCAGATCACGTGACTGAGCATGCACTGATCACGTGGCTATCATGCACTGATGACGTGACTGCGCATGCACTGATGACGTGGCTGATCGGGCACTGATCACATGGCTCATCATGCACTGATCACGTGTTTATCAGGCAATGATCAGTGACTGACAGGCGCTGATCATGGGACTGTGCACGCACTGATCACGTGGCTATCATGCACTGATCACGTGACTGCGCATGCACTGATGACGTGGCTGTTCGGGCACTGATCACGTGTTTATCAGGCAGTGATCAGTGACTGACAGGCGCTGATCAGGGGACTGTGCACGCACTGATCAGGTGGCTGATCAGGAACTGACCACCTGACCGCGCATGCAGTGATCACGTGGCTGGTCGTTCACTGATCACGTGTTTATCATACGGTGATCACGTGACTGAGAGGCGCTGATCACGTGACTGTGCCGTCAGTGATCACGTGGCTGAGCAGGCACTGATATCGTGACTGAGCATGCACTGATCATGTGCCGGGAGCCGGGGAGGCATTCCACTCTGGACAAAGGTCATGAGGAAGGAGGCTCGGCATACGCAAATGCGGGATCGAGCCTCAGGAGTCCACCCGGATATTCTCGAGCATCTCCCCCCAAAAAAACCGGAGTCTGCCTACTGTATTGCTTTGTGCTCTCACCTCTGATTTCACTGGGGGCTGTCCCCCACCACCATCTCGCTCTCTCTGTCAAAGAGTTAACTTACAGCTCCAATTCATAAAGTTCCTTGTCATTCTTCCCTTTAACTTCCAGCTGAGTCTCCATCTGGAGCGCGGAACCCACCACGCTTACTAATTATGCCTGGGCTGCTAAGACCCACTCGAGAAGGTGTCTAGGGTGAGGCACCTTTCGCTATTCGAGAGGGCGCCTGCGGCCTACGTAAGTGGTGCAAACTTCTTGTCTTGAAGTTTGATTGGTCTTCCGCGTAAACCAAGCTACTCAGTCTCTTTTCTCCACCGAATTTTCCTACTGAGCTCTCCTCATACTATTATTCTTGACATCTCTGATTAGCATATAAATAGTCGCCTAGGCCATCTCTCCTTCGAATACCCTGGATCAGTTGGGGCTGGTCCCCGGCAGGTGGCGACCGAACAGGGACCTCAGGAGGCAATACTCAAAGAGCTGAGCAGACACGAACCACGCAATCAGCAGGCAATAAGCATGGAGCTCAGCAGTGACGAATCATGCTGCTCAACTGGCAATAATCAAGCACGTGACCAGGCAGGAATCACGCAGCTCAGCTGGCAATTGTCAAGCAGATGAGCCGACAGGAATCACGCAGCTCAGCTGGCAATTGTCATGCAGATGAGCCGGCAGGAATCACGCAGCTCAGCAGGCCCTGATCACGTGACTCTGCAGGCACTGATCACGTGGCTGATCAAGTCCAGATCACGTGACTGAGCATGCACTGATCACGTGGCTATCATGCACTGATGACGTGACTGCGCATGCACTGATGACGTGGCTGATCGGGCACTGATCACATGGCTCATCATGCACTGATCACGTGTTTATCAGGCAATGATCAGTGACTGACAGGCGCTGATCATGGGACTGTGCACGCACTGATCACGTGGCTATCATGCACTGATCACGTGACTGCGCATGCACTGATGACGTGGCTGTTCGGGCACTGATCACGTGTTTATCAGGCAGTGATCAGTGACTGACAGGCGCTGATCAGGGGACTGTGCACGCACTGATCAGGTGGCTGATCAGGAACTGACCACCTGACCGCGCATGCAGTGATCACGTGGCTGGTCGTTCACTGATCACGTGTTTATCATACGGTGATCACGTGACTGAGAGGCGCTGATCACGTGACTGTGCCGTCAGTGATCACGTGGCTGAGCAGGCACTGATATCGTGACTGAGCATGCACTGATCATGTGCCGGGAGCCGGGGAGGCATTCCACTCTGGACAAAGGTCATGAGGAAGGAGGCTCGGCATACGCAAATGCGGGATCGAGCCTCAGGAGTCCACCCGGATATTCTCGAGCATCTCCCCCAAAAAAACCGGAGTCTGCCTACTGTATTGCTTTGTGCTCTCACCTCTGATTTCACTGGGGGCTGTCCCCCACCACCATCTCGCTCTCTCTGTCAAAGAGTTAACTTACAGCTCCAATTCATAAAGTTCCTTGTCATTCTTCCCTTTAACTTCCAGCTGAGTCTCCATCTGGAGCGCGGAACCCACCACGCTTACTAATTATGCCTGGGCTGCTAAGACCCACTCGAGAAGGTGTCTAGGGTGAGGCACCTTTCGCTATTCGAGAGGGCGCCTGCGGCCTACGTAAGTGGTGCAAACTTCTTGTCTTGAAGTTTGATTGGTCTTCCGCGTAAACCAAGCTACTCAGTCTCTTTTCTCCACCGAATTTTCCTACTGAGCTCTCCTCATACTATTATTCTTGACATCTCTGATTAGCATATAAATAGTCGCCTAGGCCATCTCTCCTTCGAATACCCTGGATCAGTTGGGGCTGGTCCCCGGCAGGTGGCGACCGAACAGGGACCTCAGGAGGCAATACTCAAAGAGCTGAGCAGACACGAACCACGCAATCAGCAGGCAATAAGCATGGAGCTCAGCAGTGACGAATCATGCTGCTCAACTGGCAATAATCAAGCACGTGACCAGGCAGGAATCACGCAGCTCAGCTGGCAATTGTCAAGCAGATGAGCCGACAGGAATCACGCAGCTCAGCTGGCAATTGTCATGCAGATGAGCCGGCAGGAATCACGCAGCTCAGCAGGCCCTGATCACGTGACTCTGCAGGCACTGATCACGTGGCTGATCAAGTCCAGATCACGTGACTGAGCATGCACTGATCACGTGGCTATCATGCACTGATGACGTGACTGCGCATGCACTGATGACGTGGCTGATCGGGCACTGATCACATGGCTCATCATGCACTGATCACGTGTTTATCAGGCAATGATCAGTGACTGACAGGCGCTGATCATGGGACTGTGCACGCACTGATCACGTGGCTATCATGCACTGATCACGTGACTGCGCATGCACTGATGACGTGGCTGTTCGGGCACTGATCACGTGTTTATCAGGCAGTGATCAGTGACTGACAGGCGCTGATCAGGGGACTGTGCACGCACTGATCAGGTGGCTGATCAGGAACTGACCACCTGACCGCGCATGCAGTGATCACGTGGCTGGTCGTTCACTGATCACGTGTTTATCATACGGTGATCACGTGACTGAGAGGCGCTGATCACGTGACTGTGCCGTCAGTGATCACGTGGCTGAGCAGGCACTGATATCGTGACTGAGCATGCACTGATCATGTGCCGGGAGCCGGGGAGGCATTCCACTCTGGACAAAGGTCATGAGGAAGGAGGCTCGGCATACGCAAATGCGGGATCGAGCCTCAGGAGTCCACCCGGATATTCTCGAGCATCTCCCCCCAAAAAACCGGAGTCTGCCTACTGTATTGCTTTGTGCTCTCACCTCTGATTTCACTGGGGGCTGTCCCCCACCACCATCTCGCTCTCTCTGTCAAAGAGTTAACTTACAGCTCCAATTCATAAAGTTCCTTGTCATTCTTCCCTTTAACTTCCAGCTGAGTCTCCATCTGGAGCGCGGAACCCACCACGCTTACTAATTATGCCTGGGCTGCTAAGACCCACTCGAGAAGGTGTCTAGGGTGAGGCACCTTTCGCTATTCGAGAGGGCGCCTGCGGCCTACGTAAGTGGTGCAAACTTCTTGTCTTGAAGTTTGATTGGTCTTCCGCGTAAACCAAGCTACTCAGTCTCTTTTCTCCACCGAATTTTCCTACTGAGCTCTCCTCATACTATTATTCTTGACATCTCTGATTAGCATATAAATAGTCGCCTAGGCCATCTCTCCTTCGAATACCCTGGATCAGTTGGGGCTGGTCCCCGGCAGGTGGCGACCGAACAGGGACCTCAGGAGGCAATACTCAAAGAGCTGAGCAGACACGAACCACGCAATCAGCAGGCAATAAGCATGGAGCTCAGCAGTGACGAATCATGCTGCTCAACTGGCAATAATCAAGCACGTGACCAGGCAGGAATCACGCAGCTCAGCTGGCAATTGTCAAGCAGATGAGCCGACAGGAATCACGCAGCTCAGCTGGCAATTGTCATGCAGATGAGCCGGCAGGAATCACGCAGCTCAGCAGGCCCTGATCACGTGACTCTGCAGGCACTGATCACGTGGCTGATCAAGTCCAGATCACGTGACTGAGCATGCACTGATCACGTGGCTATCATGCACTGATGACGTGACTGCGCATGCACTGATGACGTGGCTGATCGGGCACTGATCACATGGCTCATCATGCACTGATCACGTGTTTATCAGGCAATGATCAGTGACTGACAGGCGCTGATCATGGGACTGTGCACGCACTGATCACGTGGCTATCATGCACTGATCACGTGACTGCGCATGCACTGATGACGTGGCTGTTCGGGCACTGATCACGTGTTTATCAGGCAGTGATCAGTGACTGACAGGCGCTGATCAGGGGACTGTGCACGCACTGATCAGGTGGCTGATCAGGAACTGACCACCTGACCGCGCATGCAGTGATCACGTGGCTGGTCGTTCACTGATCACGTGTTTATCATACGGTGATCACGTGACTGAGAGGCGCTGATCACGTGACTGTGCCGTCAGTGATCACGTGGCTGAGCAGGCACTGATATCGTGACTGAGCATGCACTGATCATGTGCCGGGAGCCGGGGAGGCATTCCACTCTGGACAAAGGTCATGAGGAAGGAGGCTCGGCATACGCAAATGCGGGATCGAGCCTCAGGAGTCCACCCGGATATTCTCGAGCATCTCCCCCCAAAAAAACCGGAGTCTGCCTACTGTATTGCTTTGTGCTCTCACCTCTGATTTCACTGGGGGCTGTCCCCCACCACCATCTCGCTCTCTCTGTCAAAGAGTTAACTTACAGCTCCAATTCATAAAGTTCCTTGTCATTCTTCCCTTTAACTTCCAGCTGAGTCTCCATCTGGAGCGCGGAACCCACCACGCTTACTAATTATGCCTGGGCTGCTAAGACCCACTCGAGAAGGTGTCTAGGGTGAGGCACCTTTCGCTATTCGAGAGGGCGCCTGCGGCCTACGTAAGTGGTGCAAACTTCTTGTCTTGAAGTTTGATTGGTCTTCCGCGTAAACCAAGCTCCTCAGTCTCTTTTATCCACCGAATTTTCCTACTGAGCTCTCCTCATACTATTATTCTTGACATCTCTGATTAGCATATAAATAGTCGCCTAGGCCATCTCTCCTTCGAATACCCTGGATCAGTTGGGGCTGGTCCCCGGCAGGTGGCGACCGAACAGGGACCTCAGGAGGCAATACTCAAAGAGCTGAGCAGACACGAACCACGCAATCAGCAGGCAATAAGCATGGAGCTCAGCAGTGACGAATCATGCTGCTCAACTGGCAATAATCAAGCACGTAACCAGGCAGGAATCACGCAGCTCAGCTGGCAATTGTCAAGCAGATGAGCCGACAGGAATCACGCAGCTCAGCTGGCAATTGTCATGCAGATGAGCCGGCAGGAATCACGCAGCTCAGCAGGCCCTGATCACGTGACTCTGCAGGCACTGATCACGTGGCTGATCAAGTCCAGATCACGTGACTGAGCAGGCACTGATCACGTGGCTATCATGCACTGATGACGTGACTTCGCATGCACTGATGACGTGGCTGATCGGGCACTGATCACATGGCTCATCATGCACTGATCACGTGTTTCTCAGGCAATGATCAGTGACTGACAGGCGCTGATCATGGGACTGTGCACGCACTGATCACGTGGCTATCATGCACTGATCACGTGACTGCGCATGCACTGATGACGTGGCTGTTCGGGCACTGATCACGGGTTTATCAGGCAGTGATCAGTGACTGACAGGCGCTGATCAGGGGACTGTGCACGCACTGATCAGGTGGCTGATCAGGAACTGACCACCTGAACGCGCATGCAGTGATCACCTGGCTGGTCGTTCACTGATCACGTGTTTATCATACGGTGATCACGTGACTGAGAGGCGCTGATCACGTGACTGTGCCGTCAGTGATCACGTGGCTGAGCAGGCACTGATATCGTGACTGAGCATGCACTGATCATGTGCCGGGAGCCGGGGAGGCATTCCACTCTGGACAAAGGTCATGAGGAAGGAGGCTCGGCATACGCAAATGCGGGATCGAGCCTCAGGAGTCCACCCGGATATTCTCGAGCATCTCCCCCAAAAAAACCGGAGTCTGCCTACTGTATTGCTTTGTGCTTTCACCTCTGATTTCGCTAGGGGCTGTCCCCCACCACCATCTCGCTCTCTCTGTCAAAGAGGTAACTTACAGCTCCAATTCATAAAGTTCCTTGTCATTCTTCCCTTTAACTTCCAGTTGAGTCTCCATCTGGAGCGTGGAACCCACCACGCTTCCTAATTATGCCTGGGCTGCTAAGACCCACTCGAGAAGGTGTCTAGGGTGAGGCACCTTTCGCCATTCGAGAGGGCGCCTGCGGCCTACGTAAGTGGTGCAAACTTCTTGTCTTGAAGTTTGATTGGTCTTCCGTGTAAACCAAGCTCCTCAGTCTCTTTTCTCCACCGAATTTTCCTACTGAGCTCTCCTCATACTATTATTCTTGACATCTCTGATTAGCATATAAATAGTCGCCTAGGCCATCTCTCCTTCGAATACCCTGGATCAGTTGGGGCTGGTCCCCGGCAGGTGGCGACCGAACAGGGACCTCAGGAGGCAATACTCAAAGAGCTGAGCAGACACGAACCACGCAATCAGCAGGCAATAAGCATGGAGCTCAGCAGTGACGAATCATGCTGCTCAACTGGCAATAATCAAGCACGTGACCAGGCAGGAATCACGCAGCTCAGCTGGCAATTGTCAAGCAGATGAGCCGACAGGAATCACGCAGCTCAGCTGGCAATTGTCATGCAGATGAGCCGGCAGGAATCACGCAGCTCAGCAGGCCCTGATCACTTGACTCTGCAGGCACTGATCACGTGGCTGATCAAGTCCAGATCACGTGACTGAGCAGGCACTGATCACGTGGCTATCATGCACTGATGACGTGACTGCACATGCACTGATGACGTGGCTGATCGGGCACTGATCACATGGCTCATCATGCACTGATCACGTGTTTCTCAGGCAATGATCAGTGTCTGACAGGCGCTGATCATGGGACTGTGCACGCACTGATCACGTGGCTATCATGCACTGATCACGTGACTGCGCATGCACTGATGACGTGGCTGTTCGGGCACTGATCACGGGCTTATCAGGCAGTGATCAGTGACTGACAGGCGCAGATCAGGGGACTGTGCACGCACTGATCAGGTGGCTGATCAGGAACTGACCACCTGAACGCGCATGCAGTGATCACCTGGCTGGTCGTTCACTGATCACGTGTTTATCATATGGTGATCACGTGACTGAGAGGCGCTGATCACGTGACTGTGCCCTCAGTGATCACGTGGCTGAGCAGGCACTGATATCGTGACTGAGCATGCACTGATCATGTGCCGGGAGCCGGGGAGGCATTCCACTCTGGACAAAGGTCATGAGGAAGGAGGCTCGGCATACGCAAATGCGGGATCGAGCCTCAGGAGTCCACCCGGATATTCTCGAGCATCTCCCCCCAAAAAACCGGAGTCTGCCTACTGTATTGCTTTGTGCTTTCACCTCTGATTTCACTAGGGGCTGTCCCCCACCACCATCTCGCTCTCTCTGTCAAAGAGGTAACTTACAGCTCCAATTCATAAAGTTCCTTGTCATTCTTCCCTTTAACTTCCAGTTGAGTCTCCATCTGGAGCGTGGAACCCACCACGCTTCCTAATTATGCCTGGGCTGCTAAGACCCACTCGAGAAGGTGTCTAGGGTGAGGCACCTTTCGCCATTCGAGAGGGCGCCTGCGGCCTATGTAAGTGGTGCAAACTTCTTGTCTTGAAGTTTGATTGGTCTTCCGCGTAAACCAAGCTCCTCAGTCTCTTTTCTCCACCGAATTTTCCTACTGAGCTCTCCTCATACTATTATTCTTGACATCTCTGATTAGCATATAAATAGTCGCCTAGGCCATCTCTCCTTCGAATACCCTGGATCAGTTGGGGCTGGTCCCCGGCAGGTGGCGACCGAACAGGGACCTCAGGAGGCAATACTCAAAGAGCTGAGCAGACACGAACCACGCAATCAGCAGGCAATAAGCATGGAGCTCAGCAGTGACGAATCATGCTGCTCAACTGGCAATAATCAAGCACGTGACCAGGCAGGAATCACGCGGCTCAGCTGGCAATTGTCAAGCAGATGAGCCGACAGGAATCACGCAGCTCAGATGGCAATTGTCATGCAGATGAGCCGGCAGGAATCACGCAGCTCAGCAGGCCCTAATCACGTGACTCTGCAGGCACTGATCAGGTGGCTGATCAAGTCCAGATCACGTGACTGAGCAGGCACTGATCACGTGGCTATCATGCACTGATGACGTGACTGCGTATGCACTGATGACGTGGCTGATCGGGCACTGATCACATGGCTCATCATGCAGTGATCACGTGTTTATCAGGCAATGATCAGTGACTGACAAGCGCTGATCATGGGACTGTGCACGCACTGATCACGTGGCTATCATGCACTGATCACGTGACTGCGCATGCACTGATGACGTGGCTGTTCGGGCACTGATCACGGGTTTATCAGGCAGTGATCAGTGACTGACAGGCGCTGATCAGGGGACTGTGCACGCACTGATCAGGTGGCTGATCAGGAACTGACCACCTGACCGCGCATGCAGTGATCACCTGGCTGGTCGTTCACTGATCACGTGTTCATCATACGGTGATCACGTGACTGAGAGGCGCTGATCACGTGACTGTGCCCTCAGTGATCACGTGGCTGAGCAGGCACTGATATCGTGACTGAGCATGCACTGATCATGTGCCGGGAGCCGGGGAGGCATTCCACTCTGGACAAAGGTCATGAGGAAGGAGGCTCGGCATACCAAATGCGGGATCGAGCCTCAGGAGTCCACCCGGATATTCTCGAGCATCTCCCCCCAAAAAACCGGAGTCTGCCTACTGTATTGCTTTGTGCTCTCACCTCTGATTTCACTGGGGGCTGTCCCCCACCACCATCTTGCT
This sequence comes from Bos javanicus, assembly GCF_032452875.1. NCBI lineage: Eukaryota > Metazoa > Chordata > Mammalia > Artiodactyla > Bovidae > Bos > Bos javanicus. Next base: position 339,505 of record NW_026893647.1, on the reverse strand, counting down.
CTCTCTGTCAAAGAGGTAACTTACAGCTCCAATTCATAAAGTTCCTTGTCATTCTTCCCTTTAACTTCCAGCTGAGACTCCATCTGGAGCGCGGAACCCACCACGCTTCCTAATTATGCCTGGGCTGCTAAGACCCACTCGAGAAGGTGTCTAGGGTGAGGCACCTTTCGCCATTCGAGAGGGCGCCTGCGGCCTACGTAAGTGGTGCAAACTTCTTGTCTTGAAGTTTGATTGGTCTTCCGCGTAAACCAAGCTCCTCAGTCTCTTTTCTCCACCGAATTTTCCTACTGAGCTCTCCTCATACTATTATTCTTGACATCTCTGATTAGCATATAAATAGTCGCCAAGGCCATCTCTCCTTCGAATACCCTGGATCAGTTGGGGCTGGTCCCCGGCAGGTGGCGACCGAACAGGGACCTCAGGAGGCAATACTCAAAGAGCTGAGCAGACACGAACCACGAAATCAGCAGGCAATAAGCATGGCGCTCAGCAGTGACGAATCATGCTGCTCAACTGGCAGTAATCAAGCACGTGACCAGGCAGGAATCACGCAGCTCAGCTGGCAATTGTCAAGCAGATGAGCCGACAGGAATCACGCAGCTCAGATGGCAATTGTCATGCAGATGAGCCGGCAGGAATCACGCAGCTCAGCAGGCCCTGATCACGTGACTCTGCAGGCACTGATCACGTGGCTGATCAAGTCCAGATCACGTGACTGAGCAGGCACTGATCACGTGGCTATCATGCACTGAGGACGTGACTGCGCATGCACTGATGACGTGGCTGATCGGGCACTGATCACATGGCTCATCATGCACTGATCACGTGTTTCTCAGGCAATGATCAGTGACTGACAGGCGCTGATCATGGGACTGTGCACGCACTGATCACGTGGCTATCATGCACTGATCACGTGACTGCGCATGCACTGATGACGTGGCTGTTCGGGCACTGATCACGGGTTTATCAGGCAGTGATCAGTGACTGACAGGCGCTGATCAGGGGACTGTGCACGCACTGATCAGGTGGCTGATCAGGAACTGACCACCTGACCGCGCATGCAGTGATCACCTGGCTGGTCGTTCACTGATCACGTGTTCATCATACGGTGATCACGTGACTGAGAGGCGCTGATCACGTGACTGTGCTGTCAGTGATCACGTGGCTGAGCAGGCACTGATATCGTGACTGAGCATGCACTGATCATGTGCCGGGAGCCGGGGAGGCATTCCACTCTGGACAAAGGTCATGAGGAAGGAGGCTCGGCATACGCAAATGCGGGATCGAGCCTCAGGAGTCCACCCGGATATTCTCGAGCATCTCCCCCCAAAAAAACCGGAGTCTGCCTACTGTATTGCTTTGTGCTCTCACCTCTGATTTCACTGGGGGCTGTCCCCCACCACCATCTCGCTCTCTCTGACAAAGAGGTAACTTACAGCTCCAATTCATAAAGTTCCTTGTCATTCTTCCCTTTAACTTCCAGCTGAGTCTCCATCTGGAGCGCGGAACCCACCACGCTTCCTAATTATGCCTGGGCTGCTAAGACCCACTCGAGAAGGTGTCTAGGGTGAGGCACCTTTCGCCATTCGAGAGGGCGCCTGCGGCCTACGTAAGTGGTGCAAACTTCTTGTCTTGAAGTTTGATTGGTCTTCCGCGGAAACCAAGCTCCTCAGTCTCTTTTCTCCACCGAATTTTCCTACTGAGCTCTCCTCATACTATTATTCTTGACATCTCTGATTAGCATATAAATATTCGCCTAGGCCATCTCTCCTTCGAATACCCTGGATCAGTTGGGGCTGGTCCCCGACAGGTGGCGACCGAACAGGGACCTCAGGAGGCAATACTCAAAGAGCTGAGCAGACACGAACCACGCAATCAGCAGGCAATAAGCATGGAGCTCAGCAGTGACGAATCATGCTGCTCAACTGGCAATAATCAAGCACGTGACCAGGCAGGAATCACGCAGCTCAGCTGGCAATTGTCAAGCAGATGAGCCGACAGGAATCACGCAGCTCAGATGGCAATTGTCATGCAGATGAGCCGGCAGGAATCACGCAGCTCAGCAGGCCCTGATCACGTGACTCTGCAGGCACTGATCACGTGGCTGATCAAGTCCAGATCACGTGACTGAGCAGGCACTGATCACGTGGCTATCATGCACTGATGACGTGACTGCGCATGCACTGATGACTTGGCTGATCGGGCACTGATCACATGGCTCATCATGCACTGATCACGTGTTTATCAGGCAATGATCAGTGACTGACAGGCGCTGATCATGGGACTGTGCACGCACTGATCACGTGGCTATCATGCACTGATCACGTGACTGCGCATGCACTGATGACGTGGCTGTTCGGGCACTGATCACGGGTTTATCAGGCAGTGATCAGTGACTGACAGGCGCTGATCAGGGGACTGTGCACGCACTGATCAGGTGGCTGATCAGGAACTGACCACCTGACCGCGCATGCAGTGATCACCTGGCTGGTCGTTCACTGATCACGTGTTTATCATACCGTGATCACGTGACTGAGAGGCGCTGATCACGTGACTGTGCCGTCAGTGATCACGTGGCTGAGCAGGCACTGATATCGTGACTGAGCATGCACTGATCATGTGCCGGGAGCCTGGGAGGCATTCCACTCTGCACAAAGGTCATGAGGAAGGAGGCTCGGCATACGCAAATGCGGGATCGAGCCTCAGGAGTCCACCCGGATATTCTCGAGCATCTCCCCCCAAAAAACCGGAGTCTTCCTACTGTATTGCTTTGTGCTCTCACCTCTGATTTCACTGGGGGCTGTCCCCCACCACCATCTCGCTCTCTCTGTCAAAGAGGTAACTTACAGCTCCAATTCATAAAGTTCCTTGTCATTCTTCCCTTTAACTTCCAGCTGAGTCTCCATCTGGAGCGCGGAACCCACCACGCTTCCTAATTATGCCTGGGCTGCTAAGACCCACTCGAGAAGGTGTCTAGGGTGAGGCACCTTTCGCAATTCGAGAGGGCGCCTGCGGCCTACCTAAGTGGTGCAAACTTCTTGTCTTGAAGTTTGATTGGTCTTCCGCGTAAACCAAGCTCCTCAGTCTCTTTTCTCCACCGAATTTTCCTACTGAGCTCTCCTCATACTATTATTCTTGACATCTCTGATTAGCATATAAATAGTCGCCTAGGCCATCTCTCCTTCGAATACCCTGGATCAGTTGGGACTGGTCCCCGGCAGGTGGCGACCGAACAGGGACCTCAGGAGGCAATACTCAAAGAGCTGAGCAGACACGAACCACGCAATCAGCAGGCAATAAGCATGGAGCTCAGCAGTGACGAATCATGCTGCTCAACTGGCAATAATCAAGCACGTGACCAGGCAGGAATCACGCAGCTCAGCTGGCAATTGTCATGCAGATGAGCCGGCAGGAATCACGCAGCTCAGCAGGCCCTGATCACGTGACTCTGCAGGCACTGATCACGTGGCTGATCAAGTCCAGATCACGTGACTGAGCATGCACTGATCACGTGGCTATCATGCACTGATGACGTGACTGCGCATGCACTGATGACTTGGCTGATCGGGCACTGATCACATGGCTCATCATGCACTGATCACGTGTTTCTCAGGCAATGATCAGTGACTGACAGGCGCTGATCATGGGACTGTGCACGCACTGATCACGTGGCTATCATGCACTGATCACGTGACTGCGCATGCACTGATGACGTGGCTGTTCGGGCACTGATCACGGGTTTATCAGGCAGTGATCAGTGACTGACAGGCGCTGATCAGGGGACTGTGCACGCACTGATCAGGTGGCTGATCAGGAACTGAACACCTGACCGCGCATGCAGTGATCACCTGGCTGGTCGTTCACTGATCACGTGTTTATCATACGGTGATCACGTGACTGAGAGGCGCTGATCACGTGACTGTGCCGTCAGTGATCACGTGGCTGAGCAGGCACTGATATCGTGACTGAGCATGCACTGATCATGTGCCGGGAGCCGGGGAGGCATTCCACTCTGCACAAAGGTCATGAGGAAGGAGGCTCGGCATACGCAAATGCGGGATCGAGCCTCAGGAGTCCACCCGGATATTCTCGAGCATCTCCCCCCAAAAAACCGGAGTCTGCCTACTGTATTGCTTTGTGCTCTCACCTCTGATTTCACTGGGGGCTGTCCCCCACCACCATCTCGCTCTCTCTGTCAAAGAGGTAACTTACAGCTCCAATTCATAAAGTTCCTTGTCATTCTTCCCTTTAATTTCCAGCTGAGTCTCCATCTGGAGCGCGGAACCCACCACGCTTCCTAATTATGCCTGGGCTGCTAAGACCCACTGGAGAAGGTGTCTAGGGTGAGGCACCTTTCGCCATTCGAGAGGGCGCCTGCGGCCTACGTAAGTGGTGCAAACTTCTTGTCTTGAAGTTTGATTGGTCTTCCGCGTAAACCAAGCTCCTCAGTCTCTTTTCTCCACCGAATTTTCCTACTTAGCTCTCCTCATACTATTATTCTAGACATCTCTGATTAGCATATAAATAGTCGCCTAGGCCATCTCTCCTTCGAATACCCTGGATCAGTTGGGGCTGGTCCCGGGCAGGTGGCGACCGAACAGGGACCTCAGGAGGCAATACTCAAAGAGCTGAGCAGACACGAACCACGCAATCAGCAGGCAATAAGCATGGAGCTCAGCAGTGACGAATCATGCTGCTCAACTGGCAATAATCAAGCACGTGACCAGGCAGGAATCACGCAGCTCAGCTGGCAATTGTCAAGCAGATGAGCCGACAGGAATCACGCAGCTCAGATGGCAATTGTCATGCAGATGAGCCGGCAGGAATCACGCAGCTCAGCTGGCAATTGTCATGCAGATGAGCCGGCAGGAATCACGCAGCTCAGCAGGCCCTGATCACGTGACTCTGCAGACACTGATCACGTGGCTGATCAAGTCCAGATCACGTGACTGAGCAGGCACTGATCACGTGGCTATCATGCACTGATGACGTGACTGCGCATGCACTGATGACGTGGCTGATCGGGCACTGATCACATGGCTCATCATGCACTGATCACGTGTTTATCAGGCAATGATCAGTGACTGACAGGCGCTGATCATGGGACTGTGCACGCACTGATCACGTGGCTATCATGCACTGATCACGTGACTGCGCATGCACTGATGACGTGGCTGTTCGGGCACTGATCACGGGTTTATTAGGCAGTGATCAGTGACTGACAGGCGCTGATCAGGGGACTGTGCACGCACTGATCAGGTGGCTGATCAGGAACTGACCACCTGACCGCGCATGCAGTGATCACCTGGCTGGTCGTTCACTGATCACGTGTTTATCATACGGTGATCACGTGACTGAGAGGCGCTGATCACGTGACTGTGCCGACAGTGATCACGTGGCTGAGCATGCACTGATCATGTGCCGGGAGCCGGGGAGGCATTCCACTCTGGACAAAGGTCATGAGGAAGGAGGCTCGGCATACGCAAATGCGGGATCGAGCCTCAGGAGTCCACCCGGATATTCTCGAGCATCTCCCCCCAAAAAACCGGAGTCTGCCTACTGTATTGCTTTGTGCTCTCACCTCTGATTTCACTGGGGGCTGTCCCCCACCACCATCTCGCTCTCTCTGTCAAAGAGGTAACTTACAGCTCCAATTCATAAAGTTCCTTGTCATTCTTCCCTTTAACTTCCAGCTGAGTCTCCATCTGGAGCGCGGAACCCACCACGCTTCCTAATTATGCCTGGGCTGCTAAGACCCACTCGAGAAGGTGTCTAGGGTGAGGCACATTTCGCCATTCGAGAGGGCGCCTGCGGCCTACGTAAGTGGTGCAAACTTCTTGTCTTGAAGTTTGATTGGTCTTCCGCGTAAACCAAGCTCCTCAGTCTCTTTTCTCCACCGAATTTTCCTACTGAGCTCTCCTCATACTATTATTCTTGACATCTCTGATTAGCATATCAATAGTCGCCTAGGCCATCTCTCCTTCGAATACCCTGGATCAGTTGGGGCTGGTCCCCGGCAGGTGGCGACCGAACAGGGACCTCAGGAGGCAATACTCAAAGAGCTGAGCAGACACGAACCACGCAATCAGCAGGCAATAAGCATGGAGCTCAGCAGTGACGAATCATGCTGCTCAACTGGCAATAATCAAGCACGTGACCAGGCAGGAATCACGCATCTCAGATGGCAATTGTCATGCAGATGAGCCGGCAGGAATCACGCAGCTCAGCAGGCCCTGATCACGTGACTCTGCAGGCACTGATCACGTGGCTGATCAAGTCCAGATCACGTGACTGAGCAGGCACTGATCACGTGGCTATCATGCACTGATGACGTGACTGCGCATGCACTGATGACGTGGCTGATCGGGCACTGATCACATGGCTCATCATGCACTGATCACGTGTTTCTCAGGCAATGATCAGTGACTGACAGGCGCTGATCATGGGACTGTGCACGCACTGATCACGTGGCTATCATGCACTGATCACGTGACTGCGCATGCACTGATGACGTGGCTGTTCGGGCACTGATCACGTGTTTATCAGGCAGTGATCAGTGACTGACAGGCGCTGATCAGGGGACTGTGCACGCACTGATCAGGTGGCTGATCAGGAACTGACCACCTGACCGCGCATGCAGTGATCACCTGGCTGGTCGTTCACTGATCACGTGTTTATCATACGGTGATCACGTGACTGAGAGGCGCTGATCACGTGACTGTGCCGTCAGTGATCACGTGGCTGAGCAGGCACTGATATCGTGACTGAGCATGCACTGATCATGTGCCGGGAGCCGGGGAGGCATTCCACTCTGGACAAAGGTCATGAGGAAGGAGGCTCGGCATACGCAAATGCGGGATCGAGCCTCAGGAGTCCACCCGGATATTCTCGAGCATCTCCCCCCAAAAAAACCGGAGTCTGCCTACTGTATTGCTTTGTGCTCTCACCTCTGATTTCACTGGGGGCTGTCCCCCACCACCATCTCGCTCTCTCTGTCAAAGAGGTAACTTACAGCTCCAATTCATAAAGTTCCTTGTCATTCTTCCCTTTAACTTCCAGCTGAGTCTCCATCTGGAGCGCGGAACCCACCACGCTTCCTAATTATGCCTGGGCTGCTAAGACCCACTCGAGAAGGTGTCTAGGGTGAGGCACCTTTCGCCATTCAAGAGGGCGCCTGCGGCCTACGTAAGTGGTGCAAACTTCTTGTCTTGAAGTTTGATTGGTCTTCCGCGTAAACCAAGCTCCTCAGTCTCTTTTCTCCACCGAATTTTCCTACTGAGCTCTCCTCATACTATTATTCTTGACATCTCTGATTAGCATATAAATAGTCCCCTAGGCCATCTCTCCTTCGAATACCCTGGATCAGTTGGGACTGGTCCCCGGCAGGTGGCGACCGAACAGGGACCTCAGGAGGCAATACTCAAAGAGCTGAGCAGACACGAACCACGCAATCAGCAGGCAATAAGCATGGAGCTCAGCAGTGACGAATCATGCTGCTCAACTGGCAATAATCAAGCACGTGACCAGGCAGGAATCACGCACCTCAGCTGGCAATTGTCAAGCAGATGAGCCGACAGGAATCACGCAGCTCACGCAGGAATCACGCAGCTCAGATTGCAATTGTCATGCAGATGAGCCGGCAGGAATCACGCAGCTCAGCAGGCCCTGATCACGTGACTCTGCAGGCACTGATCACGTGGCTGATCAAGTCCAGATCACGTGACTGAGCAGGCACTGATCACGTGGCTATCATGCACTGATGACGTGACTGCGCATGCACTGATGACGTGGCTGATCGGGCACTGATCACATGGCTCATCATGCACTGATCACGTGTTTCTCAGGCAATGATCAGTGACTGACAGGCGCTGATCATGGGACTGTGCACGCACTGATCACGTGGCTATCATGCACTGATCACGTGACTGCGCATGCACTGATGACGTGGCTGTTCGGGCACTGATCACGGGTTTATCAGGCAGTGATCAGTGACTGACAGGCGCTGATCAGGGGACTGTGCACGCACTGATCAGGTGGCTGATCAGGAACTGACCATCTGACCGCGCATGCAGTGATCACCTGGCTGGTCGTTCACTGATCACGTGTTTATCATACGGTGATCACGTGACTGAGAGGCGCTGATCACGTGACTGTGCCGTCAGTGATCACGTGGCTGAGCAGGCACTGATATCTGACTGAGCATGCACTGATCATGTGCCGGGAGCCGGGGAGGCATTCCACTCTGGACAAAGGTCATGAGGAAGGAGGCTCGGCATACGCAAATGCGGGATCGAGCCTCAGGAGTCCACCCGGATATTCTCGAGCATCTCCCCCCAAAAAACCCAGAGTCTGCCTACTGTATTGCTTTGTGCTCTCACCTCTGATTTCACTGGGGGCTGTCCCCCACCACCATCTCGCTCTCTCTGTCAAAGAGGTAACTTACAGCTCCAATTCATAAAGTTCCTTGTTTCTTCTTCCCTTTAACTTCCAGCTGAGTCTCCATCTGGATCGCGGAACCCACCACGCTTCCTAATTATGCCTGGGCTGCTAAGACCCACTCGAGAAGGTGTCTAGGGTGAGGCACCTTTCGCCATTCGAGAGGGCGCCTGGGGCCTACGTAAGTGGTGCAAACTTCTTGTCTTGAAGTTTGATTGGTCTTCCGCGTAAACCAAGCTCCTCAGTCTCTTTTCTCCACCGAATTTTCCTACTGAGCTCTCCTCATACTATTATTCTTGACATCTCTGATTAGCATATAAAGAGTCGCCTAGGCCATCTCTCCTTCGAATACCCTGGATCAGTTGGGGCTGGTCCCCGGCAGGTGGCGACCGAACAGTGACCTCAGGAGGCAATACTCAAAGAGCTGAGCAGACACGAACCACGCAATCAGCAGGCAATAAGCATGGAGCTCAGCAGTGACGAATCATGCTGCTCAACTGGCAATAATCAAGCACGTGACCAGGCAGGAATCACGCAGCTCAGCTGGCAATTGTCAAGCAGATGAGCCGACAGGAATCACGCAGCTCAGCTGGCAATTGTCATGCAGATGAGCCGGCAGGAATCACGCAGCTCAGCAGGCCCTGATCACGTGACTCTGCAGGCACTGATCACGTGGCTGATCAAGTCCAGATCACGTGACTGAGCAGGCACTGATCACGTGGCTATCATGCACTGATGACGTGACTGCGCATGCACTGATGACTTGGCTGATCGGGCACTGATCACATGGCTCATCATGCACTGATCACGTGTTTCTCAGGCAATGATCAGTGACTGACAGGCGCTGATCATGGGACTGTGCACGCACTGATCACGTGGCTATCATGCACTGATCACGTGACTGCGCATGCACTGATGACGTGGCTGTTCGGGCACTGATCACGGGTTTATCAGGCAGTGATCAGTGACTGACAGGCGCTGATCAGGGGACTGTGCACGCACTGATCAGGTGGCTGATCAGGAACTGACCACCTGACCGCACATGCAGTGATCACCTGGCTGGTCGTTCACTGATCACGTGTTTATCATACGGTGATCACGTGACTGAGAGGCGCTGATCACGTGACTGTGCCGTCAGTGATCAGGTGGCTGAGCAGGCACTGATATCTGACTGAGCATGCACTGATCATGTGCCGGGAGCCGGGGAGGCATTCCACTCTGGACAAAGGTCATGAGGAAGGAGGCTCGGCATACGCAAATGCGGGATCGAGCCTCAGGAGTCCACCCGGATATTCTCGAGCATCTCCCCCCAAAAAACCGGAGTCTGCCTACTGTATTTCTTTGTGCTCTCACCTCTGATTTCACTGGGGGCTGTCCCCCACCACCATCTCGCTCTCTCTGTCAAAGAGGTAACTTACAGCTCCAATTCATAAAGTTCCTTGTCATTCTTCCCTTTAATTTCCAGCTGAGTCTCCATCTGGAGCGCGGAACCCACCACGCTTCCTAATTATGCCTGGGCTGCTAAGACCCACTCGAGAAGGTGTCTAGGGTGAGGCACCTTTCGCCATTCGAGAGGGCGCCTGCGGCCTACGTAAGTGGTGCAAACTTCTTGTCTTGAAGTTTGATTGGTCTTCCGCGTAAACCAAGCTCCTCAGTCTCTTTTCTCCACCGAATTTTCCTACTTAGCTCTCCTCATACTATTATTCTTGACATCTCTGATTAGCATATAAATAGTCGCCTAGGCCATCTCTCCTTCGAATACCCTGGATCAGTTGGGGCTGGTCCCGGGCAGGTGGCGACCGAACAGGGACCTCAGGAGGCAATACTCAAAGAGCTGAGCAGACACGAACCACGCAATCAGCAGGCAATAAGCATGGAGCTCAGCAGTGACGAATCATGCTGCTCAACTGGCAATAATCAAGCACGTGACCAGGCAGGAATCACGCAGCTCAGCTGGCAATTGTCAAGCAGATGAGCCGACAGGAATCACGCAGCTCAGATGGCAATTGTCATGCAGATGAGCCGGCAGGAATCACGCAGCTCAGCTGGCAATTGTCATGCAGATGAGCCGGCAGGAATCACGCAGCTCAGCAGGCCCTGATCACGTGACTCTGCAGGCACTGATCACGTGGCTGATCAAGTCCAGATCACGTGACTGAGCAGGCACTGATCACGTGGCTATCATGCACTGATGACGTGACTGCGCATGCACTGATGACGTGGCTGATCGGGCACTGATCACATGGCTCATCATGCACTGATCACGTGTTTATCAGGCAATGATCAGTGACTGACAGGCGCTGATCATGGGACTGTGCACGCACTGATCACGTGGCTATCATGCACTGATCACGTGACTGCGCATGCACTGATGACGTGGCTGTTCGGGCACTGATCACGGGTTTATTAGGCAGTGATCAGTGACTGACAGGCGCTGATCAGGGGACTGTGCACGCACTGATCAGGTGGCTGATCAGGAACTGACCACCTGACCGCGCATGCAGTGATCACCTGGCTGGTCGTTCACTGATCACGTGTTTATCATACGGTGATCACGTGACTGAGAGGCGCTGATCACGTGACTGTGCCGTCAGTGATCACGTGGCTGAGCAGGCACTGATATCGTGACTGAGCATGCACTGATCATGTGAGCCGGGGAGGCATTCCACTCTGGACAAAGGTCATGAGGAAGGAGGCTCGGCATACGCAAATGCGGGATCGAGCCTCAGGAGTCCACCCGGATATTCTCGAGCATCTCCCCCCAAAAAACCGGAGTCTGCCTACTGTATTGCTTTGTGCTCTCACCTCTGATTTCACTGGGGGCTGTCCCCCACCACCATCTCGCTCTCTCTGTCAAAGAGGTAACTTACAGCTCCAATTCATAAAGTTCCTTGTCATTCTTCCCTTTAACTTCCAGCTGAGTCTCCATCTGGAGCGCGGAACCCACCACGCTTCCTAATTATGCCTGGGCTGCTAAGACCCACTCGAGAAGGTGTCTAGGGTGAGGCACATTTCGCCATTCGAGAGGGCGCCTGCGGCCTACGTAAGTGGTGCAAACTTCTTGTCTTGAAGTTTGATTGGTCTTCCGCGTAAACCAAGCTCCTCAGTCTCTTTTCTCCACCGAATTTTCCTACTGAGCTCTCCTCATACTATTATTCTTAACATCTCTGATTAGCATATCAATAGTCGCCTAGGCCATCTCTCCTTCGAATACCCTGGATCAGTTGGGGCTGGTCCCCGGCAGGTGGCGACCGAACAGGGACCTCAGGAGGCAATACTCAAAGAGCTGAGCAGACACGAACCACGCAATCAGCAGGCAATAAGCATGGAGCTCAGCAGTGACGAATCATGCTGCTCAACTGGCAATAATCAAGCACGTGACCAGGCAGGAATCACGCATCTCAGATGGCAATTGTCATGCAGATGAGCCGGCAGGAATCACGCAGCTCAGCAGGCCCTGATCACGTGACTCTGCAGGCACTGATCACGTGGCTGATCAAGTCCAGATCACGTGACTGAGCAGGCACTGATCACGTGGCTATCATGCACTGATTACGTGACTGGGCATGCACTGATGACGTGGCTGATCGGGCACTGATCACATGGCTCATCATGCACTGATCACGTGTTTCTCAGGCAATGATCAGTGACTGACAGGCGCTGATCATGGGACTGTGCACGCACTGATCACGTGGCTATCATGCACTGATCACGTGACTGCGCATGCACTGATGACGTGGCTGATCGGGCACTGATCACATGGCTCATCATGCACTGATCACGGGTTTATCAGGCAGTGATCAGTGACTGACAGGCGCTGATCAGGGGACTGTGCACGCACTGATCAGGTGGCTGATCAGGAACTGACCACCTGACCGCGCATGCAGTGATCACCTGGCTGGTCGCTCACTGATCACGTGTTTATCATACGGTGATCACGTGACTGAGAGGCGCTGATCACGTGACTGTGCCGTCAGTGATCACGTGGCTGAGCAGGCACTGATATCGTGACTGAGCATGCACTGACCATGTGCCGGGAGCCGGGGAGGCATTCCACTCTGGACAAAGGTCATGAGGAAGGAGGCTCGGCATACGCAAATGCGGGATCGAGCCCCAGGAGTCCACCCGGATATTCTCGAGCATCTCCCCCCCAAAAAAACCGGAGTCTGCCTACTGTATTGCTTTGTGCTCTCACCTCTGATTTCACTGGGGGCTGTCCCCCACCACCATCTCGCTCTCTCTGTCAAAGAGGTAACTTACAGCTCCAATTCATAAAGTTCCTTGTCATTCTTCCCTTTAACTTCCAGCTGAGTCTCCATCTGGAGCGCGGAACCCACCACGCTTCCTAATTATGCCTGGGCTGCTAAGACCCACTCGAGAAGGTGTCTAGGGTGAGGCACCTTTCGCCATTCAGGAGGGCGCCTGCGGCCGACGTAAGTGGTGCAAACTTCTTGTCTTGAAGTTTGATTGGTCTTCCGCGTAAACCAAGCTCCTCAGTCTCTTTTCTCCACCGAATTTTCCTACTGAGCTCTCCTCATACTATTATTCTTGACATCTCTGATTAGCATATAAATAGTCGCCTAGGCCATCTCTCCTTCGAATACCCTGGATCAGTTGGGACTGGTCCCCGGCAGGTGGCGACCGAACAGGGACCTCAGGAGGCAATACTCAAAGAGCTGAGCAGACACGAACCACGCAATCAGCAGGCAATAAGCATGGAGCTCAGCAGTGACGAATCATGCTGCTCAACTGGCAATAATCAAGCACGTGACCAGGCAGGCATCACGCACCTCAGCTGGCAATTGTCAAGCAGATGAGCCGACAGGAATCACGCAGCTCAGATGGCAATTGTCATGCAGATGAGCCGGCAGGAATCACGCAGCTCAGCAGGCCCTGATCACGTGACTCTGCAGGCACTGATCACGTGGCTGATCAAGTCCAGATCACGTGACTGAGCAGGCACTGATCACGTGGCTATCATGCACTGATGACGTGACTGCGCATGCACTGATGACTTGGCTGATCGGGCACTGATCACATGGCTCATCATGCACTGATCACGTGTTTCTCAGGCAATGATCAGTGACTGACAGGCGCTGATCATGGGACTGTGCACGCACTGATCACGTGGCTATCATGCACTGATCACGTGACTGCGCATGCACTGATGACGTGGCTGTTCGGGCACTGATCACGGGTTTATCAGGCAGTGATCAGTGACTGACAGGCGCTGATCAGGGGACTGTGCACGCACTGATCAGGTGGCTGATCAGGAACTGACCACCTGACCGCGCATGCAGTGATCACCTGGCTGGTCGCTCACTGATCACGTGTTTATCATACGGTGATCACGTGACTGAGAGGCGCTGATCACGTGACTGTGCCGTCAGTGATCACGTGGCTGAGCAGGCACTGATATCGTGACTGAGCATGCACTGATCATGTGCCGGGAGCCGGGGAGGCATTCCACTCTGGACAAAGGTCATGAGGAAGGAGGCTCGGCATAGGCAAATGCGGGATCGAGCCTCAGGAGTCCACCCGGATATTCTTGAGCATCTCCCCCCCAAAAACACCGGAGCCTGCCTACTGTATTGCTTTGTGCTCTCACCTCTGATTTCACTGGGGGCTGTCCCCCACCACCATCTCGCTCTCTCTGTCAAAGAGGTAACTTACAGCTCCAATTCATAAAGTTCCTTGTCATTCTTCCCTTTAATTTCCAGCTGAGTCCCCATCTGGAGCGCGGAACCCACCACGCTTCCTAATTATGCCTGGGCTGCTAAGACCCACTCGAGAAGGTGTCTAGGGTGAGGCACCTTTCGCCATTCGAGAGGGCGCCTGCGGCCTACGTAAGTGGTGCAAACTTCTTGTCTTGAAGTTTGATTGGTCTTCCGCGTAAACCAAGCTCCTCAGTCTCTTTTCTCCACCGAATTTTCCTACTGAGCTCTCCTCATACTATTATTCTTGACATCTCTGATTAGCATATAAGTAGTCGCCTAGGCCATCTCTCCTTCGAATACCCTGGATCAGCTGGGGCTGGTCCCCGGCAGGTGGCGACCGAACAGGGACCTCAGGAGGCAATACTCAAAGAGCTGAGCAGACACGAATCACGCAATCAGCAGGCAATAAGCATGGAGCTCAGCAGTGAAGAATCATGCTGCTCAACTGGCAATAATCAAGCACGGGACCAGGCAGGAATCACGCAGCTCAGCTGGCAATTTTCAAGCAGATGAGCCGACAGGAATCACGCAGCTCAGATGGCAATTGTCATGCAGATGGGCCGGCAGGAATCACGCAGCTCAGATGGCAATTGTCATGCAGATGAGCCGGCAGGAATCACGCAGCTCAGCAGGCCCTGATCACGTGACTCTGCAGGCACTGATCACGTGGCTGATCAAGTCCAGATCACGTGACTGAGCAGGCACTGATCACGTGGCTATCATGCACTGATGACGTGACTGCGCATGCACTGATGACGTGGCTGATCGGGCACTGATCACATGGCTCATCATGCACTGATCACGTGTTTCTCAGGCAATGATCAGTGACTGACAGGCGCTGATCATGGGACTGTGCACGCACTGATCACGTGGCTATCATGCACTGATCACGTGACTGCGCATGCACTGATGACGTGGCTGTTCGGGCACTGATCACGGGTTTATCAGGCAGTGATCAGTGACTGACAGGCGCTGATCAGGGGACTGTGCACGCACTGATCAGGTGGCTGATCAGGAACTGACCACCTGACCGCACATGCAGTGATCACCTTGCTGGTCGTTCACTGATCACGTGTTTATCATACGGTGATCACGTGACTGAGAGGCGCTGATCACGTGACTGTGCCGTCAGTGATCACGTGGCTGAGCAGGCACTGATATCTGACTGAGCATGCACTGATCATGTGCCGGGAGCCGGGGAGGCATTCCACTCTGGACAAAGGTCATGAGGAAGGAGGCTCGGCATACGCAAATGCGGGATCGAGCCTCAGGAGTCCACCCGGATATTCTCGAGCATCTCCCCCCCAAAAAACCCAGAGTCTGCCTACTGTATTGCTTTGTGCTCTCACCTCTGATTTCACTGGGGGCTGTCCCCCACCACCATCTCGCTCTCTCTGTCAAAGAGGTAACTTACAGCTCCAATTCATAAAGTTCCTTGTTTCTTCTTCCCTTTAACTTCCAGCTGAGTCTCCATCTGAATCGCGGAACCCACCACGCTTCCTAATTATGCCTGGGTTGCTAAGACCCACTCGAGAAGGTGTGTAGGGTGAGGCACCTTTCGCCATTCGAGAGGGCGCCTGCGGCCTACGTAAGTGGTGCAAACTTTTTGTCTTGAAATTTGATTGGTCTTCCGCGTAAACCAAGCTCCTCAGTCTCTTTTCTCCACCGAATTTTCCTACTGAGCTCTCCTCATACTATTATTCTTGACATCTCTGATTAGCATATAAAGAGTCGACTAGGCCATCTCTCCTTCGAATACCCTGGATCAGTTGGGGCTGGTCCCCGGCAGGTGGCGACCGAACAGGGACCTCAGGAGGCAATACTCAAAGAGCTGAGCAGACACGAACCACGCAATCAGCAGGCAATAAGCATGGAGCTAAGCAGTGACGAATCATGCTGCTCAACTGGCAATAATCAAGCACGTGACCAGGCAGGAATCACGCAGCTCAGCTGACAATTGTCAAGCAGATGAGCCAACAGGAATCACGCAGCTCAGATGGCAATTGTCATGCAGATGAGCCGGCAGGAATCACGCAGCTCAGCAGGCCCTGATCACGTGACTCTGCAGGCACTGATCACGTGGCTGATCAAGTCCAGATCACGTGACTGAGCAGGCACTGATCACGTGGCTATCATGCACTGATGACGTGACTGCGCATGCACTGATGACTTGGCTGATCGGGCACTGATCACATGGCTCATCATGCACTGATCACGTGTTTCTCAGGCAATGATCAGTGACTGACAGGCGCTGATCATGGGACTGTGCACGCACTGATCACGTGGCTATCATGCACTGATCACGTGACTGCGCATGCACTGATGACGTGGCTGTTCGGGCACTGATCACGGGTTTATCAGGCAGTGATCAGTGACTGACAGGCGCTGATCAGGGGACTGTGCACGCACTGATCAGGTGGCTGATCAGGAACTGAACACCTGACCGCACATGCAGAGATCACCTGGCTGGTCGTTCACTGATCACGTGTTTATCATACGGTGATCACGTGACTGAGAGACGCTGATCACGTGACTGTGCCGTCAGTGATCACGTGGCTGAGCAGGCACTGATATCGTGACTGAGCATGCACTGATCATGTGCCGGGAGCCGGGGAGGCATTCCACTCTGGACAAAGGTCATGAGGAAGGAGGCTCGGCATAAGCAAATGCGGGATCGAGCCTCAGGAGTCCACCCGGGTATTCTCGAGCATCTCCCCCCCAAAAACACAGGAGCCTGCCTACTGTATTGCTTTGTGCTCTCACCTCTGATTTCACTGGGGGCTGTCCCCCACCACCATCTCGCTCTCTCTGTCAAAGAGGTAACTTACAGCTCCAATTCATAAAGTTCCTTGTCATTCTTCCCTTTAACTTCCAGCTGAGTCTCCATCTGGAGCGCGGAATCCACCACGCTTCCTAATTATGCCTGGGCTGCTAAGACCCACTCGAGAAGGTGTCTAGGGTGAGGCACCTTTCGCCATTCGAGAGGGCGCCTGCGGCCTACGTAAGTGGTGCAAACTTCTTGTCTTGAAGTTTGATTGGTCTTCCGCGTAAACCAAGCTCCTCAGTCTCTTTTCTCCACCGAATTTTCCTACTGAGCTCTCCTCATACTATTATTCTTGACATCTCTGATTAGAATATAAATAGTCGCCTAGGCCACCTCTCCTTCGAATACCCTGGATCAGTTGGGGCTGGTCCCCGGCAGGTGGCGACCGAACAGGGACCTCAGGAGGCAATACTCAAAGAGCTGAGCAGACACGAACCACGCAATCAGCAGGCAATAAGCATGGAGCTCAGCAGTGACGAATCATGCTGCTCAACTGGCAATAATCAAGCACGTGACCAGGCAGGAATCACGCAGCTCAGCTGGCAATTGTCAAGCAGATGAGCCGACAGGAATCACGCAGCTCAGATGGCAATTGTCATGCAGATGAGCCGGCAGGAATCACGCAGCTCAGCTGGCAATTGTCATGCAGATGAGCCGGCAGGAATCACGCAGCTCAGCAGGCCCTGATCACGTGACTCTGCAGGCACTGATCACGTGGCTGATCAAGTCCAGATCACGTGACTGAGCAGGCACTGATCACGAGGCTATCATGCACTGATGACGTGACTGCGCATGCACTGATGACGTGGCTGATCGGGCACTGATCACATGGCTCATCATGCACTGATCACGTGTTTATCAGGCAATGATCAGTGACCTACAGGCGCTGATCATGGGACTGTGCACGCACTGATCACGTGGCTATCATGCACTGATCACGTGACTGCGCATGCACTGATGACGTGGCTGTTCGGGCACTGATCACGGGTTTATCAGGCAGTGATCAGTGACTGACAGGCGCTGATCAGGGGACTGTGCACCCACTGATCAGGTGGCTGATCAGGAACTGACCACCTGACCGCACATGCAGTGATCACCTGGCTGGTCGCTCACTGATCACGTGTTTATCATACGGTGATCACGTGACTGAGAGGCGCTGATCACGTGAATGTGCCGTCAGTGATCACGTGGCTGATCATACACGGATCACGTGATGATCATGCACTGATCACTTGGATATCATGCACTGATCACGTGGCTGATCATACAATGTTCACGTGTCTGACCATGCACTGATCACGTGGCTGATCATACACTGCTCACGTAACTAATCATGCACTGATCACGTGGCTATCATGCACTGATCACGTGGCTATCATGCACTGATCACGTGACTGATCATGCACTGATCACGTGACGGATCCTGCCCTGATCAAGTGGCTATCATGCACTGATCACGTGGCTATCATGCACTGATCACGAGACTGATCATGCACTGATCACGTCTAATCATGCACTGATCACATGACTGCCCATGCACTGATCACGTGTTTGATCATACACTGTTCACGTGTCTGACCATGCACTGGTCACATGGCTGATCATACACTGCTCACGTAACTGATCATGAACTGATCACGTAATTGATCATGCACTGCTCACGCGGCTGTTCATGCAATGATCACGTAGCTACCATGTACTGGTCACGTGAGTGATCATGCACTGATCACGTAATTGATCATGCACTGATCAGGTGACTTATCATGCACTGTTCACATGAGTGATCATGCACTGATCACGTGACTGATCATGCACTGATCTCGTGGCTATCATGCACGGCTCATGTGGCTGATCATGCAATGATCATCTAGCTACCATATACTGGTCACGTGACTGATCATGCACTGATCACGTAATTGATCATGCACTGATCATGTGGCTGAACATGCACTGATCACGTGGCTGATCATCCACTGATCACGTGACTGATCAAGCACTGATCACGTGACTGATCATGCACTGATTACGTGGCTATCATACACTGATCACTTGGCTGGTCATACACTGATCACGTGCCTGGTCATGCACAGATTACATGACTGATCATGCACTGAACACGTGACTGATCATGCACTGATCACGTGGCTATCATGCACTGATCACGTGGCTGATCACACACGTATCACATGACTGATCATGCACTGATCACGTGGCTGATCATGCACTGATCACGTGGCTATCATGCACTGATCACGTGGCTGATCATGCAATGATCACGTAGCTACCATGTACTTGTCACGTGACTGATCATGCACTGATCACGTAATTGAACATGCACTGAACACGTGAATAATCATGCACTGATCACGTGACTGATCATGCACTGATCACGTGGCTATCAAGCACTGCTAACGTGGCTGACCATGCAATGATCACGCAGCTACCAGGTACTGGTCACGTGACTGATCATGCACTGATCACGTGGCTGATCATGCCCTGATCACGTGGCTATCATGCACTTATCACATGGCTGGATATACACTGATCATATAGCTACCATGTACCGGTCACGTGAATGATCATACACCCATCAGGTGACTGATCATGCACTGATCACGTGGCTATCATGCACTGAATACGAGACTGATCATGCACTGATCACGTCTAATCATGCACTGATCACATGACTGCCCATGCACTGATCACGTGGATGATCATACACTAATCATGTGACAGATCATGCACTGATCACGTGGCTGATCATGCACTGATACCGTGAGTGAGCATGGACTGATCACATGACTATCATGTAGTGATCACGTGACTTAATGGCGCTGATCATGTGACTGATCATGCGCTGATCATGTTTGCTATCAGACACTGATCATGTGCCTCTGGAGGCAATAAACAAAGAGCTGAGTAGGCACGAATAAAACAGTCAGCAGGCAATAATCATGGAACTCAGCTGTGAGGAATCATGCTGCCCAGCTGGCAATAATCAAGCAGCTGAGCAGGCAGGAATTACGGAGCACCTCCTGGCAATTGTCAAGCAGATGACAGGCAGGAATCATGCAGCTGAGCTGGCAATTGTCAAGCAGATGAGCAGACAGGAATCACGCAGCTCAGCAGGCCCTGATCACGTGACTGAGCATGCACTGTTCACGTGGCTGATCATACACGGATCACGTGATGATCATGCACTGATCACTTGGATATCATGCACTGATCACGTGGCTGATCATACAATGTTCACGTGTCTGACCATTCACTGATCACGTGGCTGATCATACACTGCTCACGTAACTAATCATGCACTGATCACGTGGCTATCATGCACTGATCACGTGGCTGATCATGCACTGATCACGTGACTGATCATGCACTGATCACGTGACGGATCCTGCCCTGATCAAGTGGCTATCATGCACTGATCACGTGGCTGATCATGCACTGATCACGAGACTGATCATGCACTGATCACGTCTAATCATGCACTGATCACATGACTGCCCATGCACTGATCACGTGTTTGATCATACACTGTTCACGTGTCTGACCATGCACTGGTCACATGGCTGATCATACACTGCTCACGTAACTGATCATGAACTGATCACGTAATTGATCATGCACTGATCACGTGGCTGATCATGCAATGATCATGTAGCTACCATGTACAGGTCCCGTGAGTGATCCTGCACTGAAGACGTAATTTATCATGCACTGATCACGTGGCTGATCATGCACTGAACACGTGACTGATCATGCACTGATCATGTGACTGATCATGCACTGATCACGTGGCTATCATGCACTGCTCACGTGATTGATCATGCAATGATCACGTGCCTGGTCATGCACTGATCACGTGGCTGATCATGCACTGATCACGTGACTGATCATGTACTGATCACGTGATTGATCATGCACTGATCACGTGTCTATCATGCACTGCTTACGTGGCTGATCATACAATGTTCACATAGCTACCATGTACTTGTCAAATGACTGATCATGCACTGATCACGTAATTGATCATGCACTGATCAAGTGGCTGATAATACACTGCTCACGTGAGTGATCATGCACTCTTCACGAGACTCATCATGCACTGATCACGTGGCTATCATGCACTGATCACGTGGCTGATCATACACTGATCACGTGACTGATCATGCACGGTTCACGAGATTGATCATGCACTGATCACGTGGATATCATGCACTGATCACGTGTTTGATCATACAGTGTTCACGTGTCTGACCATGCACTGCTCACGTGGCTGATCATACACTGTTAACGTAACTGATCATGCACTGATCACGTGGATATCATGCACTGATCACGATGCTGAACATGCACTGTTCACGTGGCTTATCACACACCTGTCACGTGACCGATCATGCACTGATCACCTGGCCCTCATGCACTGATCACGTGGCTGATCATACTCTGCTCACGTAACTGATCATGCACACATCAGGTGGCTATCATGCACTTCTCACCTGGCTGGTCATGCAATGTTCACGTAGCTACCATATACTGGTCACGTGACTGATCATGCACAGATCACGTAAATGATCATGCACTGTTCACGTGACTGATCATGTACTGATCACGTGAGTGATCATGCACTGATCACGTGGCTATCATGCAATGCTCACGTGGCTAATCATGCAATGATCATGTAGCAATCATGTACTGGTCACGTGACTGATCATGCACTGATCACGTGACTGATCATGCACTGATCACGTGGCTGAACATGCACTGTTCACGTGGCTTATCACACACCTGTCACGTGACTGATCATGCACTGATCACGTGGCACTCATGCACTGATCACGTGGCTGATCATATTCTGTTCACGTAACTGATCATGCACACATCAGGTGGCTATCATGCACTGATCACTTGGCTGGTCATACACTGATCACGCAGCAACCATGTACTGGTCACGTGACTGATCATGCACTGATAACGTAATTGATCATGCACTGATCACGTGACTGATCAGGCACTGATCACGTGACTGATCATGCACTGATCACGTGGCTATCATGCACTGATAACTTGGCTGGTCATACACTGGTCACGTGCCTGGTCATGCACAGATTACATGACTGATCATGCACTGAACACGTGACTCATCATGCACTGAGCACGTGGCTATCATGCACTACTCACGTGGCTGATCATGCAATGATCATGTAGCTACCATGTACTGGTCAGGTGACTGATCATACACACATTAGGTGACGGATCATACACTGATCACCTGCCTGGTCATGCACAGATCACGTGACAAATCATGAACTGATCACATAGTTATCATGAAATGATCACCTGGCTGATCATGCACTGATACCATGACTGAGCATGGACTGATCACATGACTATCATGTAGTGATCACGTGACTTAATGGCGCTGATCATGTGACTGATCATGCGCTGATCATGTTTGCTTTCATACACTGATCATGTGCCTCTGGAGGCAATAAACAAAGAGCTGAGTAGGCACGAATCAAACAGTCAGCAGGCACCAATCATGGAACTCAGCTGTGAGGAATCATGCTGCTCAGCTGGCAATAATCAAGCAGCTGAGCAGCCAGGAATTACGCAGCACAGCTGGCAATTGTCAAGCAGATGACAGGCAGGAATCGTGCAGCTCAGGTGGCAATTGTCAAGCAGATGAGCAGACAGGAATCACGCAGCTCAGCAGGCCCTGATCACGTGACTGAGCATGCACTGTTCACGTGGCTGATCATACACTGATCACGTGATTGATCATGCACTGATCACTTGGATATCATGCACTGATCACGAGGCTGATCATACACTGTTCACGTGTCTGACCATGCACTGATCACGTGGCTGATCATACACTGCTCACGTAACTGATCATGCACTGATCACGTGGCTATCATGCACTGATCACGTGGCTGAACATGCACTGTTCACGTGGCTGATCACACACCTGTCACGTGACATATCATGCACTGATCACGTGGCACTCATGCACTGATCACGTGGCTGATCATACTCTGCTCACGTCACTGATCATGCACACATCACGTGGCTATCATGCACTGCTCACGTGGTTCGTCATGGAATGATCATGAAGCTACCATATACAGGTCACGTGACTGATCATGCACAGATCACGTAAATGATCATGCACTGTTCACGTGACTGATCATGTACTGATCACGTGACTGATCATGCACTGATCACGTAATTGATCCTGCACTGATCACGTGGCTCATCACGCACTGATCCGGTGGCTGATCACACACGTATCACGTGACTGATCATGTACAGATCACGTGAATAATCATGAAGTGATCACGTGGCTATCCTGCACTGATCACGTGGATATCATGCACTGTTCACGTGGCTGATCATACACTGATCACCTGCCAAGTCATGCACAGATTACGTGACTAATCATGAACTGATCACGTAGCAATCATTCACTGATCACCTGACTGATCATGCACTGATCACGTGGCTATCATGCACTGATCACGTGGCTCTAATGCACTGATCACGTGATTGTGCATGCACTGATCACGTAATTGTATGCACTGCTCACGTGGCTATCATGCACTGATGACGTGACTGATCATGCACTGATCACGTATCTATCTTGCACTGATCACTTTGCTGATCATACACTCATCACGGGACTGATCGTGCACTCATAACGGCGCTATCATGCATTGTCTACATGACTCCACATGCACTGATCACGTGGATGATCATGCACTGATCACGTGCCTGACCATGCACTGATTATGTGACTGATCATGCACTGATCACGTGGCTGATCATGCACTGATCACGTAATTGATCATGCACTGATCATTTGGCTGATCATGCACTGATCACGTGGCTGATCATGCACTGATAACGTAACTGATCATGCACACGTCACGTGGCTATCATGCCCTTCTCACCTGGCTGGTCATGCAATGTTCACGTAGCTACCTTATACTGGTCACGTGACTGATCATGCTCAGATCACGTAAATGATCATGCACTGTTCAATTGACTGATCATGTACTGATCACGTGACTGATCATGCACTGATCACGTGGCTATCATGCACTGCTCACGTGGCTGATCACGCAATGATCATGTAGCAACCATGTACTGGTCACGTGACTGATCATGCACTGATCACGTAATTAATCCTGTACTGATCACCTGACTCATTATGCACTGATCACGTGGCTGATCACACACGTATCACATGACTGATCATGCACTGATCACGTGGCTATCATGCACTAATCACGTGGCTGATCATTCACTGATAATGTGGATATCATGCACTGATCACGTGGCTGATCATGCAATGACCACGTAGCTACCATGTACTGGTCACGTGACTGATCATGCACTGATCACGTAATTGATCATGCACTGATCATGTGGCTGATCATGCACTGAGCACGTGAATAATCATTCACTGATCATGTGACTGATCATGCACTGATCACGTGGCTATCATGCACTGCTAAATTGGCTGATCATGCAATGATCACGCAGCTACCATGTACTGGTCACGTGACTGATCATGCACTGATCACGTGGCTATCATGCACTGATCACGTGGCTGATCATGCAATGACCACGTAGCTACCATGCACTGGTCACGTGACTGATCATGCACTGATCAGTAATTGATCATGCACTGATCACGTGACTGATCATGCACAGATCACGAGACTGATCATGCACAGATCACGTGACTGATCATGCACTGATCATGTGGCTATCATGCACTGCTCACGTGGCTGATCATGCAATGATCACGCAGCTACCATGTACTGGTCACATGACTGATCATGCACTGATCACATAATTGATCATGCACTGATCACCTGGCTTATCATGCATTGATCATGTGACTGATCATGTGCTAATCATGTTTGGTGTCACACACTGATCATGTGCCTCTGGAGGCAATGAACATAGAGCTGAGTAGGCAGGAATCAGTCAGCAGGCTATAATCATGGAACTCACCTCTGAGAAATCATGCTGCTCAGCTGGCAATAATCAAGTAGATGAGCAGGCAGGAATTATGCAGCACAGGTGGCAATTGTCAAGGAGATGACAGGCAGGAATCGTACAGCTCAGCTGGCAATTGTCAAGCACATGAGCAGACAGTAATCACGAAGCTCAGCAGGCCCTGATCACGTGACTGAGCATGCACTGTTCACGTCGCTGATCACACACCTATCACGTGAATGATCATGCACTGATCATGTGACTGATCATGCACTGATCATGTAGCTAACTTGCACTGATCACTTGGCTGATCATACACTCATCACGGGACTGATCGTGCACTGATCACGGCGCTATCATGCATTGACTACATGACTCACATGCACTGATCACGTGGATCATCATGCACTGGTCACGTGACTGATCATTCACTGATCACGTGACTGATCATGCCCTGATCACATGGCTAATCATGCACTGATCACGTGTTTCTCAGGCAATGATCAGTGACTGACAGGCGCTGATCATGGGACTGTGCACGCACTGATCACGTGGCTATCATGCACTGATCACGTGACTGCGCATGCACTGATGACGTGGCTGTTCGGGCACTGATCACGGGTTTATCAGGCAGTGATCAGTGACTGACAGGCGCTGATCAGGGGACTGTGCACGCACTGATCAGGTGGCTGATCAGGAACTGAACACCTGACCGTGCATGCAGTGATCACCTGGCTGGTCGTTCAATGATCACGTGTTTATCATACGGTGATCACGTGACTGAGAGGCGCTGATCACGTGACTGTGCCGTCAGTGATCACGTGGCTGAGCAGGCACTGATATCGTGACTGAGCATGCACTGATCATGTGCCGGGAGCCGGGGAGGCATTCCACTCTGGACAAAGGTCATGAGGAAGGAGGCTCGGCATACGCAAATGCGGGATCGAGCCTCAGGAGTCCACCCGGATATTCTCGAGCATCTCCCCCCCAAAAACACCAGAGTCTGCCTACTGTATTGCTTTGTGCTCTCACCTCTGATTTCACTGGGGGCTGTCCCCCACCTCCATCTCGCTCTCTCTGTCAAAGAGGTAACTTACAGCTCCAATTCATAAAGTTCCTTGTCATTCTTCCCTTTAACTTCCAGCTGAGTCTCCATCTGGAGCGCGGAACCCACCAGGCTTCCTAATTATGCCTGGGCTGCTAAGACCCACTCGAGAAGGTGTCTAGGGTGAGGCACCTTTCGCCATTCGAGAGGGCGCCTGCGGCCTACGTAAGTGGTGCAAACTTCTTGTCTTGAAGTTTGATTGGTCTTCCGCGTAAACCAAGCTCCTCAGTCTCTTTTCTCCACCGAATTTTCCTACTTAGCTCTCCTCATACTATTATTCTTGACATCTCTGATTAGCATATAAATAGTCGCCTAGGCCATCTCTCCTTCGAATACCCTGGATCAGTTGGGGCTGGTCCCCGGCAGGTGGCGACCGAACAGGGACCTCAGGAGGCAATACTCAAAGAGCTGAGCAGACACGAACCACGCAATCAGCAGGCAATAAGCATGGAGCTCAGCAGTGACGAATCATGCTGCTCAACGGGCAATAATCAAGCACGTGACCAGGCAGGAATCACGCAGCTCAGCTGGCAATTGTCAAGCAGATGAGCCGACAGGAATCACGCAGCTCAGATGGCAATTGTCATGCAGATGGGCCGACAGGAATCACGCAGCTCAGCAGGCCCTGATCACGTGACTCTGCAGGCACTGATCACCTGGCTATCATGCACTGATGACGTGACTGCGCATGCACTGATGACGTGGCTTTTCGGGCACTGATCACATGGCTCATCATGCACTGATCACGTGTTTCTCAGGCAATGATCAGTGACTGACAGGCGCTGATCATGGGACTGTGCACGCACTGATCACGTGGCTATCATGCACTGATCACGTGACTGCGCATGCACTGATGACGTGGCTGTTCGGGCACTGATCACGGGTTTATCAGACAGTGATCAGTGACTGACAGGCGCTGATCAGGGGACTGTGCACGCACTGATCAGGTGGCTGATCAGGAACTGACCACCTGACCGCGCATGCAGTGATCACCTGGCTGGTCGTTCACTGATCACGTGTTTATCATACGGTGATCACGTGACTGAGAGGCGCTGATCACGTGACTGTGCCGTCAGTGATCACGTGGCTGAGCAGGCACTGATATCGTGACTGAGCATGCACTGATCATGTGCCGGGAGCCGGGGAGGCATTCCACTCTGGACAAAGGTCATGAGGAAGGAGGCTCGGCATACGCAAATGCGGGATCGAGCCTCAGGAGTCCACCCGGATATTCTCGAGCATCTCCCCCCAAAAACACCAGAGTCTGCCTACTGTATTGCTTTGTGCTCTCACCTCTGATTTAACTGGGGGCTGTCCCCCACCTCCATCTCGCTCTCTCTGTCAAAGAGGTAACTTACAGCTCCAATTCATAAAGTTCCTTGTCATTCTTCCCTTTAATTTCCAGCTGAGTCTCCATCTGGAGCGCGGAACCCACCAGGCTTCCTAATTATGCCTGGGCTGCTAAGACCCACTCGAGAAGGTGTCTAGGGTGAGGCACCTTTCGCCATTCGAGAGGGCGCCTGCGGCCTACGTAAGTGGTGCAAACTTCTTGTCTTGAAGTTTGATTGGTCTTCCGCGTAAACCAAGCTCCTCAGTCTCTTTTCTCCACCGAATTTTCCTACTTAGCTCTCCTCATACTATTATTCTTGACATCTCTGATTAGCATATAAATAGTCGCCTAGGCCATCTCTCCTTCGAATACCCTGGATCAGTTGGGGCTGGTCCCCGGCAGGTGGCGACCGAACAGGGACCTCAGGAGGCAATACTCAAAGAGCTGAGCAGACACGAACCACGCAATCAGCAGGCAATAAGCATGGAGCTCAGCAGTGACGAATCATGCTGCTCAAAGGGCAATAATCAAGCACGTGACCAGGCAGGAATCACGCAGCTCAGCTGGCAATTGTCAAGCAGATGAGCCGACAGGAATCACGCAGCTCAGATGGCAATTGTCATGCAGATGGGCCGACAGGAATCACGCAGCTCAGCAGGCCCTGATCACGTGACTCTGCAGGCACTGATCACCTGGCTATCATGCACTGATGACGTGACTGCGCATGCACTGATGACGTGGCTGATCGGGCACTGATCACGTGGCTCATCATGCACTGATCACGTGTTTCTCAGGCAATGATCAGTGACTGACAGGCGCTGATCATGGGACTGTGCATGCACTGATCACGTGGCTATCATGCACTGATCACGTGACTGCGCATGCACTGATGACGTGGCTGTTCGGGCACTGATCACGGGTTTATCAGACAGTGATCAGTGACTGACAGGCGCTGATCAGGGGACTGTGCACGCACTGATCAGGTGGCTGATCAGGAACTGACCACCTGACCGCGCATGCAGTGATCACCTGGCTGGTCGTTCACTGATCACGTGTTTATCATACGGTGATCACGTGACTGAGAGGCGCTGATCACGTGACTGTGCCGTCAGTGATCACGTGGCTGAGCAGGCACTGATATCGTGACTGAGCATGCACTGATCATGTGCCGGGAGCCGGGGAGGCATTCCACTCTGGACAAAGGTCATGAGGAAGGAGGCTCGGCATACGCAAATGCGGGATCGAGCCTCAGGAGTCCACCCGGATATTCTCGAGCATCTCCCCCCCAAAAACACCGGAGCCTGCCTACTGTATTGCTTTGTTCTCTCACCTCTGATTTCACTGGGGGCTGTCCCCCAGCACCATCTCGCTCTCTCTGTCAAAGAGGTAACTTACAGCTCCAATTCATAAAGTTCCTTGTCATTCTTCCCTTTAATTTCCAGCTGAGTCTCCATCTGGAGCGCGGAACCCACCACGCTTCCTAATTATGCCTGGGCTGCTAAGACCCACTCGAGAAGGTGTCTAGGGTGAGGCACCTTTCGCCATTCGAGAGGGCGCCTGCGGCCTACGTAAGTGGTGCAAACTTCTTGTCTTGAAGTTTGATTGGTCTTCCGCGTAAACCAAGCTCCTCAGTCTCTTTTCTCCACCGAATTTTCCTACTGAGCTCTCCTCATACTATTATTCTTGACATCTCTGATTAGCATATAAGTAGTCGCCTAGGCCATCTCTCCTTCGAATACCCTGGATCAGTTGGGGCTGGTCCCCGGCAGGTGGCGACCGAACAGGGACCTCAGGAGGCAATACTCAAAGAGCTGAGCAGACACGAACCACGCAATCAGCAGGCAATAAGCATGGAGCTCAGCAGTGACGAATCATGCTGCTCAACGGGCAATAATCAAGCACGGGACCAGGCAGGAATCACGCAGCTCAGCTGGCAATTGTCAAGCAGATGAGCCGACAGGAATCACGCAGCTCAGATGGCAATTGTCATGCAGATGGGCCGGCAGGAATCACGCAGCTCAGCTGGCAATTGTCATGCAGATGAGCCGGCAGGAATCACGCAGCTCAGCAGGCCCTGATCACGTGACTCTGCAGGCACTGTTCACGTGGCTGATCAAGTCCAGATCACGTGACTGAGCAGGCACTGATCACGTGGCTATTATGCACTGATGACGTGACTGCGCATGCACTGATGACGTGGCTGATCGGGCACTGATCACATGGCTCATCATGCACTGATCACGTGTTTCTCAGGCAATGATCAGTGACTGACAGGCGCTGATCATGGGACTGTGCACGCACTGATCACGTGGCTATCATGCACTGATCACGTGACTGCGCATGCACTGATGACGTGGCTGTTCGGGCACTGATCACGGGTTTATCAGGCAGTGATCAGTGACTGACAGGCGCTGATCAGGGGACTGTGCACGCACTGATCAGGTGGCTGATCAGGAACTGACCACCTGACCGCACATGCAGTGATCACCTTGCTGGTCGTTCACTGATCACGTGTTTATCATACGGTGATCACGTGACTGAGAGGCGCTGATCACGTGACTGTGCCGTCAGTGATCACGTGGCTGAGCAGGCACTGATATCTGACTGAGCATGCACTGATCATGTGCCGGGAGCCAGGGAGGCATTCCACTCTGGACAAAGGTCATGAGGAAGGAGGCTCGGCATACGCAAATGCGGGATCGAGCCTCAGGAGTCCACCCGGATATTCTCGAGCATCTCCCCCCAAAAAACCCAGAGTCTGCCTACTGTATTGCTTTGTGCTCTCACCTCTGATTTCACTGGGGGCTGTCCCCCACCACCATCTCGCTCTCTCTGTCAAAGAGGTAACTTACAGCTCCAATTCATAAAGTTCCTTGTTTCTTCTTCCCTTTAACTTCCAGCTGAGTCTCCATCTGGATTGCGGAACCCACCATGCTTCCTAATTATGCCTGGGCTGCTAAGACCCACTCGAGAAGGTGTCTAGGGTGAGGCACCTTTCGCCATTCGAGAGGGCGCCTGCGGCCTACGTAAGTGGTGCAAACTTTTTGTCTTGAAGTTTGATTGGTCTTCCGCGTAAACCAAGCTCCTCAGTCTCTTTTCTCCACCGAATTTTCTAACTGAGCTCTCCTCATACTATTATTCTTGACATCTCTGATTAGCATATAAAGAGTCGACTAGGCCATCTCTCCTTCGAAAACCCTGGATCAGTTGGGGCTGGTCCCCGGCAGGTGGCGACCGAACAGGGACCTCAGGAGGCAATACTCAAAGAGCTGAGCAGACACGAACCACGCAAACAGCAGGCAATAAGCATGGAGCTCAGCAGTGACGAATCATGCTGCTCAACTGGCAATAATCAAGCACGTGACCAGGCAGGAATCACGCAGCTCAGCTGGCAATTGTCATGCAGATGAGCCGGCAGGAATCACGCAGCTCAGCAGGCCCTGATCACGTGACTCTGCAGGCACTGATTACGTGGCTGATCAAGTCCAGATCACGTGACTGAGCAGGCACTGATCACGTGGCTATCATGCAGTGATGACGTGACTGCGCATGCACTGATGACTTGGCTGATCGGGCACTGATCACATGGCTCATCATGCACTGATCACGTGTTTCTCAGGCAATGATCAGTGACTGACAGGCGCTGATCATGGGACTGTGCACGCACTGATCACGTGGCTATCATGCACTGATCACGTGACTGCGCATGCACTGATGACGTGGCTGTTCGGGCACTGATCACGGGTTTATCAGGCAGTGATCAGTGACTGACAGGCGCTGATCAGGGGACTGTGCACGCACTGATCAGGTGGCTGATCAGGAACTGAACACCTGACCGTGCATGCAGTGATCACCTGGCTGGTCGTTCAATGATCACGTGTTTATCATACGGTGATCACGTGACTGAGAGGCGCTGATCACGTGACTGTGCCGTCAGTGATCACGTGGCTGAGCAGGCACTGATATCGTGACTGAGCATGCACTGATCATGTGCCGGGAGCCGGGGAGGCATTCCACTCTGGACAAAGGTCATGAGGAAGGAGGCTCGGCATACGCAAATGCGGGATCGAGCCTCAGGAGTCCACCCGGATATTCTCGAGCATCTCCCCCCCAAAAACACCGGAGCCTGCCTACTGTATTGCTTTGTGCTCTCACCTCTGATTTCACTGGGGGCTGTCCCCCAGCACCATCTCGCTCTCTCTGTCAAAGAGGTAACTTACAGCTCCAATTCATAAAGTTCCTTGTCATTCTTCCCTTTAATTTCCAGCTGAGTCTCCATCTGGAGCGCGGAACCCACCACGCTTCCTAATTATGCCTGGGCTGCTAAGACCCACTCGAGAAGGTGTCTAGGGTGAGGCACCTTTCGCCATTCGAGAGGGCGCCTGCGGCCTACGTAAGTGGTGCAAACTTTTTGTCTTGAAGTTTGATTGGTCTTCCGCGTAAACCAAGCTCCTCAGTCTCTTTTCTCCACCGAATTTTCTAACTGAGCTCTCCTCATACTATTATTCTTGACATCTCTGATTAGCATATAAAGAGTCGACTAGGCCATCTCTCCTTCGAAAACCCTGGATCAGTTGGGGCTGGTCCCCGGCAGGTGGCGACCGAACAGGGACCTCAGGAGGCAATACTCAAAGAGCTGAGCAGACACGAACCACGCAATCAGCAGGCAATAAGCATGGAGCTCAGCAGTGACGAATCATGCTGCTCAACTGGCAATAATCAAGCACGTGACCAGGCAGGAATCACGCAGCTCAGCTGGCAATTGTCATGCAGATGAGCCGGCAGGAATCACGCAGCTCAGCAGGCCCTGATCACGTGACTCTGCAGGCACTGATTACGTGGCTGATCAAGTCCAGATCACGTGACTGAGCAGGCACTGATCACGTGGCTATCATGCAGTGATGACGTGACTGCGCATGCACTGATGACTTGGCTGATCGGGCACTGATCACATGGCTCATCATGCACTGATCACGTGTTTCTCAGGCAATGATCAGTGACTGACAGGCGCTGATCATGGGACTGTGCACGCACTGATCACGTGGCTATCATGCACTGATCACGTGACTGCGCATGCACTGATGACGTGGCTGTTCGGGCACTGATCACGGGTTTATCAGGCAGTGATCAGTGACTGACAGGCGCTGATCAGGGGACTGTGCACGCACTGATCAGGTGGCTGATCAGGAACTGAACACCTGACCGTGCATGCAGTGATCACCTGGCTGGTCGTTCAAAGATCACGTGTTTATCATACGGTGATCACGTGACTGAGAGGCGCTGATCACGTGACTGTGCCGTCAGTGATCACGTGGCTGAGCAGGCACTGATATCGTGACTGAGCATGCACTGATCATGTGCCGGGAGCCGGGAGGCATTCCACTCTGGACAAAGGTCATGAGGAAGGAGGCTCGGCATACGCAAATGCGGGATCGAGCCTCAGGAGTCCACCCGGATATTCTCGAGCATCTCCCCCCAAAAACACCGGAGCCTGCCTACTGTATTGCTTTGTGCTCTCACCTCTGATTTCACTGGGGGCTGTCCCCCAGCACCATCTCGCTCTCTCTGTCAAAGAGGTAACTTACAGCTCCAATTCATAAAGTTCCTTGTCATTCTTCCCTTTAATTTCCAGCTGAGTCTCCATCTGGAGCGCGGAACCCACCACGCTTCCTAATTATGCCTGGGCTGCTAAGACCCACTCGAGAAGGTGTCTAGGGTGAGGCACCTTTCGCCATTCGAGAGGGCGCCTGCGGCCTACGTAAGTGGTGCAAACTTCTTGTCTTGAAGTTTGATTGGTCTTCCGCGTAAACCAAGCTCCTCAGTCTCTTTTCTCCACCGAATTTTCCTACTGAGCTCTCCTCATACTATTATTCTTGACATCTCTGATTAGCATATAAGTAGTCGCCTAGGCCATCTCTCCTTCGAATACCCTGGATCAGTTGGGGCTGGTCCCCGGCAGGTGGCGACCAAACAGGGACCTCAGGAGGCAATACTCAAAGAGCTGAGCAGACACGAACCACGCAATCAGCAGGCAATAAGCATGGAGCTCAGCAGTGACGAATCATGCTGCTCAACGGGCAATAATCAAGCACGGGACCAGGCAGGAATCACGCAGCTCAGCTGGCAATTGTCAAGCAGATGAGCCGACAGGAATCACGCAGCTCAGATGGCAATTGTCATGCAGATGGGCCGACAGGAATCACGCAGCTCAGCAGGCCCTAATCACGTGACTGAGCATACACTGATCATGTGCCGGGAGCCGGGGAGGCATTCCACTCTGGACAAAGGTCATGAGGAAGGAGACTCGGCATACGCAAATGCGGGATCGAGCCTCAGGAGTCCACCCGGGTATTCTCGAGCATCTCCCCCCCAAAAAAACCGGAGTCTGCCTACTGTATTGCTTTGTGCTCTCACCTCTGATTTCACTGGGGGCTGTCCCCCACCACAATCTCGCTCTCTCTGTCAAAGAGGTAACTTACAGCTCCAATTCATAAAGTTCCTTGTCATTCATCCCTTTAACTTCCAGCTGAGTCTCCATCTGGAGCGCGGAACCCACCAGGCTTCCTAATTATGCCTGGGCTGCTAAGACCCACTCGAGAAGGTGTCTAGGGTGAGGCACCTTTCCTATTCGAGAGGGCGCCTGCGGCCTACGTAAGTGGTGCAAACTTCTTGTCTTGAAGTTTGATTGGTCTTCCGCGTAAACCAAGCTCCTAGTCTCTTTTCTCCACCGAATTTTCCTACTGAGCTCTCCTCATACTATTATTCTTGACATCTCTGATTAGCATATAAATAGTCGCCTAAGCCATCTCTCCTTGGAATACCCTGGATCAGTTGGGGCTGGTCCCCGGCAGGTGGCGACCGAACAGGGACCTCAGGAGGCAATACTCAAAGAGCTGAGCAGACACGAACCACGCAATCAGCAGGCAATAAGCATGGAGCTCAGCAGTGACGAATCATGCTGCTCAACTGGCAATAATCAAGCACGTGACCAGGCAGGAATCACGCAGCTCAGCTGGCAATTGTCAAGCAGATGAGCCGACAGGAATCACGCAGCTCAGATGGCAATTGTCATGCAGATGAGCCGGCAGGAATCACGCAGCTCAGCAGGCCCTGATCACGTGACTCTGCAGGCACTGATTACGTGGCTGATCAAGTCCAGATCACGTGACTGAGCAGGCACTGATCACGTGGCTATCATGCAGTGATGACGTGACTGCGCATGCACTGATGACGTGGCTGATCGGGCACTGATCACATGGCTCATCATGCACTGATCACGTGTTTCTCAGGCAATGATCAGTGACTGACAGGCGCTGATCATGGGACTGTGCACGCACTGATCACGTGGCTATCATGCACTGATCACGTGACTGCGCATGCACTGATGACGTGGCTGTTCGGGCACTGATCACGGGTTTATCAGGCAGTGATCAGTGACTGACAGGCGCTGATCAGGGGACTGTGCACGCACTGATCAGGTGGCTGATCAGGAACTGAACACCTGACCGTGCATGCAGTGATCACCTGGCTGGTCGTTCACTGATCACGTGTTTATCATACGGTGATCACGTGACTGAGAGGCGCTGATCACGTGACTGTGCCGTCAGTGATCACGTGGCTGAGCAGGCACTGATATCGTGACTGAGCATGCACTGATCATGTGCCGGGAGCCGGGGAGGCATTCCACTCTGGACAAAGGTCATGAGGAAGGAGGCTCGGCATACGCAAATGCGGGATCGAGCCTCAGGAGTCCACCCGGATATTCTCGAGCATCTCCCCCCCAAAAACACCGGAGCCTGCCTACTGTATTGCTTTGTGCTCTCACCTCTGATTTCACTGGGGGCTGTCCCCCACCACCATCTCGCTCTCTCTGTCAAAGAGGTAACTTACAGCTCCAATTCATAAAGTTCCTTGTCATTCTTCCCTTTAATTTCCAGCTGAGTCTCCATCTGGAGCGCGGAACCCACCACGCTTCCTAATTATGCCTGGGCTGCTAAGACCCACTCGAGAAGGTGTCTAGGGTGAGGCACCTTTCGCCATTCGAGAGGGCGCCTGCGGCCTACGTAAGTGGTGCAAACTTCTTGTCTTGAAGTTTGATTGGTCTTCCGCGTAAACCAAGCTCCTCAGTCTCTTTTCTCCACCGAATTTTCCTACTGAGCTCTCCTCATACTATTATTCTTGACATCTCTGATTAGCATATAAGTAGTCGCCTAGGCCATCTCTCCTTCGAATACCCTGGATCAGTTGGGGCTGGTCCCCGGCAGGTGGCGACCAAACAGGGACCTCAGGAGGCAATACTCAAAGAGCTGAGCAGACACGAACCACGCAATCAGCAGGCAATAAGCATGGAGCTCAGCAGTGACGAATCATGCTGCTCAACGGGCAATAATCAAGCACGGGACCAGGCAGGAATCACGCAGCTCAGCTGGCAATTGTCAAGCAGATGAGCCGACAGGAATCACGCAGCTCAGATGGCAATTGTCATGCAGATGGGCCGACAGGAATCACGCAGCTCATCAGGCCCTAATCACGTGACTGAGCATACACTGATCATGTGCCGGGAGCCGGGGAGGCATTCCACTCTGGACAAAGGTCATGAGGAAGGAGACTCGGCATACGCAAATGCGGGATCGAGCCTCAGGAGTCCACCCGGGTATTCTCGAGCATCTCCCCCCAAAAAAACCGGAGTCTGCCTACTGTATTGCTTTGTGCTCTCACCTCTGATTTCACTGGGGGCTGTCCCCCACCACAATCTCGCTCTCTCTGTCAAAGAGGTAACTTACAGCTCCAATTCATAAAGTTCCTTGTCATTCATCCCTTTAACTTCCAGCTGAGTCTCCATCTGGAGCGCGGAACCCACCACGCTTCCTAATTATGCCTGGGCTGCTAAGACCCACTCGAGAAGGTGTCTAGGGTGAGGCACCTTTCCTATTCGAGAGGGCGCCTGCGGCCTACGTAAGTGGTGCAAACTTCTTGTCTTGAAGTTTGATTGGTCTTCCGCGTAAACCAAGCTCCTAGTCTCTTTTCTCCACCGAATTTTCCTACTGAGCTCTCCTCATACTATTATTCTTGACATCTCTGATTAGCATATAAATAGTCGCCTAGGCCATCTCTCCTTCGAATACCCTGGATCAGTTGGGGCTGGTCCCCGGCAGGTGGCGACCGAACAGGGACCTCAGGAGGCAATACTCAAAGAGCTGAGCAGACACGAACCACGCAATCAGCAGGCAATAAGCATGGAGCTCAGCAGTGACGAATCATGCTGCTCAACTGGCAATAATCAAGCACGTGACCAGGCAGGAATCACGCAGCTCAGCTGGCAATTGTCAAGCAGATGAGCCGACAGGAATCACGCAGCTCAGATGGCAATTGTCATGCAGATGAGCCGGCAGGAATCACGCAGCTCAGCAGGCCCTGATCACGTGACTCTGCAGGCACTGATTACGTGGCTGATCAAGTCCAGATCACGTGACTGAGCAGGCACTGATCACGTGGCTATCATGCAGTGATGACGTGACTGCGCATGCACTGATGACTTGGCTGATCGGGCACTGATCACATGGCTCATCATGCACTGATCACGTGTTTCTCAGGCAATGATCAGTGACTGACAGGCGCTGATCATGGGACTGTGCACGCACTGATCACGTGGCTATCATGCACTGATCACGTGACTGCGCATGCACTGATGACGTGGCTGTTCGGGCACTGATCACGGGTTTATCAGGCAGTGATCAGTGACTGACAGGCGCTGATCAGGGGACTGTGCACGCACTGATCAGGTGGCTGATCAGGAACTGAACACCTGACCGTGCATGCAGTGATCACCTGGCTGGTCGTTCAATGATCACGTGTTTATCATACGGTGATCACGTGACTGAGAGGCGCTGATCACGTGACTGTGCCGTCAGTGATCACGTGGCTGAGCAGGCACTGATATCGTGACTGAGCATGCACTGATCATGTGCCGGGAGCCGGGGAGGCATTCCACTCTGGACAAAGGTCATGAGGAAGGAGGCTCGGCATACGCAAATGCGGGATCGAGCCTCAGGAGTCCACCCGGATATTCTCGAGCATCTCCCCCCAAAAACACTGGAGCCTGCCTACTGTATTGCTTTGTGCTCTCACCTCTGATTTCACTGGGGGCTGTCCCCCACCACCATCTCGCTCTCTCTGTCAAAGAGGTAACTTACAGCTCCAATTCATAAAGTTCCTTGTCATTCTTCCCTTTAATTTCCAGCTGAGTCTCCATCTGGAGCGCGGAACCCACCACGCTTCCTAATTATGCCTGGGCTGCTAAGACCCACTCGAGAAGGTGTCTAGGGTGAGGCACCTTTCGCCATTCGAGAGGGCGCCTGCGGCCTACGTAAGTGGTGCAAACTTCTTGTCTTGAAGTTTGATTGGTCTTCCGCGTAAACCAAGCTCCTCAGTCTCTTTTCTCCACCGAATTTTCCTACTGAGCTCTCCTCATACTATTATTCTTGACATCTCTGATTAGCATATAAGTAGTCGCCTAGGCCATCTCTCCTTCGAATACCCTGGATCAGTTGGGGCTGGTCCCCGGCAGGTGGCGACCAAACAGGGACCTCAGGAGGCAATACTCAAAGAGCTGAGCAGACACGAACCACGCAATCAGCAGGCAATAAGCATGGAGCTCAGCAGTGACGAATCATGCTGCTCAACGGGCAATAATCAAGCACGGGACCAGGCAGGAATCACGCAGCTCAGCTGGCAATTGTCAAGCAGATGAGCCGACAGGAATCACGCAGCTCAGATGGCAATTGTCATGCAGATGGGCCGACAGGAATCACGCAGCTCAGCAGGCCCTAATCACGTGACTGAGCATACACTGATCATGTGCCGGGAGCCGGGGAGGCATTCCACTCTGGACAAAGGTCATGAGGAAGGAGACTCGGCATACGCAAATGCGGGATCGAGCCTCAGGAGTCCACCCGGGTATTCTCGAGCATCTCCCCCCAAAAAAACCGGAGTCTGCCTACTGTATTGCTTTGTGCTCTCACCTCTGATTTCACTGGGGGCTGTCCCCCACCACAATCTCGCTCTCTCTGTCAAAGAGGTAACTTACAGCTCCAATTCATAAAGTTCCTTGTCATTCATCCCTTTAACTTCCAGCTGAGTCTCCATCTGGAGCGCGGAACCCACCACGCTTCCTAATTATGCCTGGGCTGCTAAGACCCACTCGAGAAGGTGTCTAGGGTGAGGCACCTTTCCTATTCGAGAGGGCGCCTGCGGCCTACGTAAGTGGTGCAAACTTCTTGTCTTGAAGTTTGATTGGTCTTCCGCGTAAACCAAGCTCCTAGTCTCTTTTCTCCACCGAATTTTCCTACTGAGCTCTCCTCATACTATTATTCTTGACATCTCTGATTAGCATATAAATAGTCGCCTAGGCCATCTCTCCTTCGAATACCCTGGATCAGTAGGGGCTGGTCCCCGGCAGGTGGCGACCGAACAGGGACCTCAGGAGGCAATACTCAAAGAGCTGAGCAGACACGAACCACGCAATCAGCAGGCAATAAGCATGGAGCTCAGCAGTGACGAATCATGCTGCTCAACTGGCAATAATCAAGCACGTGACCAGGCAGGAATCACGCAGCTCAGCTGGCAATTGTCAAGCAGATGAGCTGACAGGAATCACGCAGCTCAGATGGCAATTGTCATGCAGATGAGCCGGCAGGAATCACGCAGCTCAGCAGGCCCTGATCACGTGACTCTGCAGGCACTGATCACGTGGCTGATCAAGTCCAGATCACGTGACTGAGCAGGCACTGATCACCTGGCTATCATGCACTGATGACGTGACTGCGCATGCACTGATGACGTGGCTGATCGGGCACTGATCACATGGCTCATCATGCACTGATCACGTGTTTCTCAGGCAATGATCAGTGACTGACAGGCGCTGATCATGGGACTGTGCACGCACTGATCACGTGGCTATCATGCACTGATCACGTGACTGCGCATGCACTGATGACGTGGCTGTTCGGGCACTGATCACGGGTTTATCAGGCAGTGATCAGTGACTGACAGGCGCTGATCAGGGGACTGTGCACGCA